>NC_051390.1:49469042-49474042 GCF_015228065.2 Penaeus monodon | reverse complement strand
TTTTTTTATCATCATCATCATCCCTTTTTTTCTTTTTCTTTTTTTTTAATAGAATATGTGGTTATAAGTACAAAGTAAGTGTCGATGAACAGGTTTAGGAAACCTTCTCACGTAATTTTTTTCTCTCTCTAATTAGGTGTGTTTATATGGAATGAGTTTGAGAAATATGTAAACGTGATTCAGCATTGCTATAGTCTGATCTGTTAATCAAAGTACACGTATTTACGATATGCAATATTTCATGCAAAGTGAATGTCCAATGCTACGGAGTAAAGCCTCGGTGGTCAGTTGAGAGGCACTTAAAACGCTATGAGGAGAATTAATATAGCTATTTAAGGATATTAATGGCGATGGTGAGCGTGATGATTACTGTAATGCTGCTGCTACTGCTGCTAATGATGATTATGATGATGATTTGAATAATGGTAATGATAAAAGTAGCGGCAACATCAACTGCAACAAATTAACAACGATAACAATAACATCAACAATAATGGTACTAATAGTGAGAGCAATAATAATAACAATAATAATGTTGATGATAATGATGATGATGATGGTGATGATGATGATGATGGTGATGATGATGATGATAATGATGATGGTGATGATGATAATGATGATGATGATGATGATAGTGATGATGATGATGATGGTGATGGTAATTATGATTATGATTATAATGATAATGGTAATGATAATGATAACAGTAATAACAGTGATGAAAATAATAATGATACCAATAAAAGTAACATTGCTAATAATAATAATAATGATAACAAAAACAACAGACCAACAATAATAATAATGATAACAATGATAATAACAACAGTAACGAAAATGTTAAAAATATGCTAATGATATAAAAATACGGCTGATACCAAGAATCAGTACTAATTATGATATCAGCAAAATCAATGTTATTAATAAGAAAACTACAGTGTCATGATACCTCAAAATCATGTGATCGTGATAATAATAATAAGAATGATTTTGAAAGTAAATTAGAAATGACACTCATGCTACTGCTACCATTACTGGAAGTTGTAACTATAGTAATATAAACAGATGGGACGAAATACAGGAGCTGAGAAAGAATGAAAATGGGGAAATGGAAAGAGAGATAGAAAGAGAGGAAGGTATATATACACTGTGTATGTGTGTGTGTGTGTAAAAGCGAGAGAGAGAGAGAGAGAGAGAGAGAGAGAGAGAGAGAGAGAGAGAGAGAGAGAGAGAGAGAGAGAGAGAGAGAGAGAGAGAGAGAGTGAGTGAGTGAGAAAGAGAGAGAGAGAGAGAGAGAGAGAGAGAGATAGAGAGAGAGAGAGAGAGAAACAGAGAGAGAGGAAAACAGAGAGAAACAGAGACAAAGAGACGGAGACAAAAACAGAGACAAAGAGACTGAGACAGAAACAGAGACAGAGAGACAGACCAATAAACAGAGCCAAACAGACAAACAGAAACAGACAGACAAACAAAGACAAAAACCAACCGAGACAAGACGAAGAAAAAAAAAGAAAAGAAAAAAAGAAAGAAAGAAAAAATAAACATCACATATTGTAGACGTCACCTTAACAATACCAGTGAACCAACGGGGCGGTTAATGCATAGGCTCGAGAGACACGCGGGGAGAGTTTTGACCCCCCTTTAAGCTGTACAGAGCTCTCATTTCGTAGATTACCCTCGGGACGCCACTGTGAAAGGCGGATTCTCAAGGTGGAGGTGTTGGAGGAGGAGCAGGAGGGAGGAGGAGGGAGAAGTGAGGAGGTAGGGGAGGAGGGACGAGGTAGAGGGAGGAGGTGGAGGGAGGAGGTGGGAGGGAGGAGGGATGAGGAGGGAAGAAGGAGTGAGGAGGTGGAGGGAGGAGGAGGAAGCAGGAGGAGGTAGAAGGAAGGGGGTGAAGGATGAGGAGGGAGGAAGAGGGAGGGGGAGGAAAGAGGAGGAGGGAGGAGAGGGGTGAGGGAGGAGGTGGGAAAGAGGAAGAGATGGGGAGACGGAAAGAGGGGAGGGGTGAGGGAGATGAAGGGAGAAAAGGGGTGCAGGGGGTTGGAGGAGGCAGAGTGAAGGAGAAAGAGTTGGAGAAGGAGGAAAAAAGTCAAAAGCTGGGAGAGGAAGAGGGAAGGGGGGAAGGAGGGAGGGGGAGGAAGGCGAGGGGGAGGAAGGGAAGGGCTGAGAGAAGAAGAGAGAGGGAGAGGGTGGAGGGGGGAGGATGGAAGATTGGGAAAGGGGGGGGGGGGGGGGAGAAGGAGGGAGAAAGAGGCGAAAGAGGTACTAGGGGAAGGTGAAGAAAAAGAGGGATAAAAAGAATGATTGAAAAGAAATGAGAAAGGGAAGAGAGAGGGAGGAGAGGAAGGAGATAGAATGGGGGAATAGTGAGAGACGAGGAAAGAAGAGGAAGGAGAAAAAGAGGTAAGAAAGAAGGTACCAAGAACGGGAGGAGAAGAGAGGAGGCCTGAAGTAAGTAAAATATGGATTGAGAAAGTGAAGAAGGAAGGGAGAATTAGATAAGAAGGAAAGACTGGGAGTAATTGATGTTATTGCTGCTATCACCTTTACTTTTATTATCATTATCATTACTATTATAATCTTTATTGTTATTATTATCATTATTACTAGTATAATATTTATCATTATTATTATTAGAATTATTATTATTGTTACTATTATAATCTTTATCATTATTATTATTAAAATTATCATTATTATCATCATTATCATTATTACCGTTTTATTATTATCATCATCATCATCATCAACATTATCAGTGCCATTATTATCATTAATGTTATTGTTATTATCACCAATATTTATGTTATTATTATCATCATTACTATTATAATCTTTATTGTTATTATTATCATTATTACTACTATCATCTTTATCCTTATTATTGTTATTAGAATCATTATTATTGTTACTATTATAATATTTATCATTATTATTATTAGAATTAATATCATCATTATCATTATTATATTTTTTATCATTTCATTATCATCATCATCATCAACAATATCATTGCCATCATTTACATTATCATTGTTACTATTAATAGTAATACTACTACTACAGCTATTATTACTATTAACATTGTTAGTGTTATTATTATTACCATTATCATTATTATTAGTATTATTATCACAATAACATTGTTATCATTATCATTACCATTATCATTATCATCACTATCATTGCTATTATTAATATTATCATCATTATCATTATTGTTATTATTATCATTATCATCATTATTGTTGTTATTATCATTATCAATATTATCATTATTGTTGTCATGTCTCAGATTTGCTATATATTGTGTAGCTCAATATCTCTTATGGGCAGAACCAAAATGTTTTTGAAAAATAATAAGTAGTTTTTGAGATACGACCATCCGATTAGGCTGGGATGTATCTTTCAAAGTTGTTAATGTTGAAAATTGTTAAGTTTAGACGTTTATAACTTTTTTTTAGGATTTAATTATCAAGAAAAGTGCATATTTTACTGGACATATGGAGTTATTATTATCATCATTATCATTATTATTAACATTATCACCATCATCATCACCATCATCATTAAAATCCCCCAGAAAATAACATTTAAGCGAACAATAAATCTTTTTGTATCACATGACCTTATATATAAAAGGAAAAATACCGAGTCATGCTGTAGAGACGGATCGTTGCAGCCCCGACCACCATGCACTGGCACGCAGAATCGAGATGAAATAATTACGTGTAAAAGACAAGGAATTTTATATATATATATATATATATATATATATATATATATATATATATATATATATATATATATATATATATTTTTTTTTTTTTTTTTTTTTTTTTTTTTTTTTTTTTTTAATGATAGTTATATTTCTATATGATTATTTTGATGTTTTTAAGGATGATTTTTTTTATCTGATTTAATTTGGATCAGTTTCGAATTTTTAAAGATGATTATAATTTGATAATTTTTATGAGATTAGTATTTTTTTTATTATTATTATTCTGACTGATTTTGAGAGGAGCGATATTTTTTATTGTGTTTACTGTGGGCACTTTAAAAATAGAACGTATATATATATATATATATATATATATATATATATATATATATATGTATATATATATAGTAATTATACCCTCACACAAACACACACACACACACACACACACACACACACACACACACACACACACACACACACACACACACACACACACATATATATATATATATATTGATAGATAGATAGATAGATAGCTATATGTATATACATATGTACATAGACAGACAGTAACAGGCACACACACACATACACACACACACACACAGAGAGAGAGAGAGAGAGAGAGGAGAGAGAAGAGAAAGAGAGATAGAGAAAGAGAGACGGCGAGAGCAAGAAAGAGAGAGCGAGAAAGAGAGATAGAGAGATAGAGAGGGATATAGATATAGATAGATAGATAGAGAGAGAGAGAGATAAAGAGAGAGAGAGATAGAGAAAGAGAGAGAGAGAGAGAGAGAGAGAGAGAGAAAGAGAGAGAGAGAGAATGAGATCGAAATGAGTTACCAACCTCTTCCCCTCACCCCTCACCCACCTCACCTTCACCCCCCCCTCCCCATCTCCCCACCCCCACCCCACGCAGATTGAGGCAGTATCGCTTTACACACACGGCAATGGAACCCCCCACTTTAGCCCTAATAAAGATAGTCATGTCGATGTGGTGTTTTGTGAAGGGGTAGAGGGAGGAGGGAGAGGGTAAGGGAGGAAGGGAGGGAGTGGAAAGGGAGGAAGAGGATGGGAAGGAAGGAGGTAAAAGAGAGGGAGTGGAAAGGGAGGAAGGGAGGGCGTGATAAAGAGGATGGGAAGGAAGGAGGCGATAAGAGGTGGTGGAAAAGGGAGGAAGGGAAAAGAAAAGAAAAAAGAAGGGATAAGAAAAAAGGGGTATAGAGGAATATAAGAGAAAGGAAGACTGGAAGGAGGGACAGGAGTAGGGGGA
>NC_051390.1:49441542-49446542 GCF_015228065.2 Penaeus monodon | reverse complement strand
CCCCATCCTCCTACCAAGAAGGATGTTGATGCAGGAGTGACTTGACCACTTCACGGGGAGTCGGCCGGAAATAGGGAGTGGTCAGTTACTAGCCAAAACCCCTGAGGAGGTGGGTGAGGTGGGGGGGTTGCGAGAGAGAGAGAGAGAGAGAGAGAGAGAGAGAGAGAGAGAGAGAGAGAGGGAGAGAGAAAGAGAGGGAGAGAGGGAGGAAGTGAGAGAGAGATGGGGGGAGGGAGAGGTAGAGAGACAGATAGATAGGTAGATAGATAGATAGATAGAGAGAGAGAGGGAGAGAGAGAGAGAGAGAGACTGAGACAAACAGACAGACAGATGAATAGTCAGATAGACAAACAGATAGACCTATACAGAAAGAAAATAGCCAAAATTTTGATTTATCTTGAAAAGTTACCTTACAGATCAATTACATTTCCCGAAGAGTAGGCAAGGAAAGATGTCAGAGCATTTGCAAAGCATTATTGAACGTAAATACACCAAATCGCACATGCCTGAAGGGGTAAGCTGTTGAGCTCTACTGAAATGATTTTAAAGACAGATCACAAGCCATTTGGTATTTCCATTAGTTATACAAAAGCGCGCGTACACACACACACACACACACACACACACACACACACACACACACACACACACTACACACACACACACACACACACACACACGAAGACACTCATAGGCACACACGCAAAAACACAAACACACACACACACACACACACACACACGAAGACACTCAAAGGCACACACACGCAAGCACACAAACACACACATACACAAAGACAAACACACACACAAACACAAACAAACACACACACACACACAAATAGATAAATAAATCGATTGAGCAACAAAATGAGAGAGAGAATGAAGAAAAGAGGGAGAGAGAAAAGAAAAAAAGGAAGGAGAGAGAAAGAGAAAGAAAGAGAGGAAGAAGATGATAAAAGTGATAACAAAAGAAGGTTTCGCGAAATAATGACACAAATGAAGGAAGGGAAAGAGATAGGGCAAAAGTGCAAATTACGAAAAGGAAGTAGAGAAACGAAAGAGAAGAAGAGGAAAATCGAAATACTTCGTTCGAACGGAAAGTAAACAAAGAAAGTAGCAAAAGAATAAATAATAAATAAAAAGAAAAGAAAAGATAAGAATAACTGATTAATAAAGAAATTAATAATAATAAAAATAAAGACCCAGAAAAAAAAAAACGAAATTAATTCATAAAAATGAGAAAAATCGAACCCAGGAAATAAAGAATAAAGGAGAAATAAAGAATAAAGAAGAGAATGGGAGTGGCAAGTTCGACTGGATGACGAAGCAGAAAAATGACGTAGAGAAGAGGAGGTAAAAATCGGATAATGCAAGGTAATGAGAGTAATGATAATAACGTTAGCGGGAAATAATCCGAGGGTGTGAAGGAGGAAGAGAGAGAAAGAAGAGAAGAGAGAGGAGGGGGAGAAGAGAGAGGAAGAGAGGAGGAGGGGCGGGGAGACAAAAAAAAAGAAAAAGAAAGAAAGAATAAAAGAAAGAAGAGAGGAAGAGGGGGAAAGGGAAGTGGAGGGGAGTGAAGTGAAGTAGGAGGGAAGGGAAAGAGGAGGAGGAGGAAGAAGGTGATGAGTAAGAGGAGGATAAGGATGAGTAGAAGGAGGAAGAGGAGAAGGAGAGAGAAGGCGAGAGATCGAGGGCGTTGGTAAGAGGGGGGGATGGGGGATAGGGGCGGGGTGGTAGGGAGGGGGCGGAGGGAAGAGGGTGGCGGTGGAGGGGAATCTGGAGGGAGGAGAGGGGGGGAGAGGGTGGGGGCGAAGGAGGGGAATCTGGAGGGAGGAAAGGGGGGGAGGGGCAGAGGGATGAGGGTGGGGGTGAGGGAGGAGGGGGTGAAGGGAAGAGGGAAGAGGGTGGGGGTGAGGGAGGAGGGGGTGACGGGAAGAGGTTGGAGAGAAGTATTTGGGAAGAGTAAGGAGGCTAGAAGGAGGAGGGGGAGGAGGAGAGGGAGGGAGGAAGTAATAAGGAGAGGGAGGAAGGGAGGAAATGGGAGGAGGAGGGAAGAAGGAAGAGGAAGAGGGAGGAAGGGAGGAAGGAGGAGGAGGAGGAGGAGGAGAAGGGAAGAAGGAAGAGGGAGGAAGGGAGAGAGGGGGAGGGGGCACAGAGATCAGAAAAACTATATTAGTTGTGACTTCTTTCTCCAAAAGGAAACTTGAAGAACGGGTTCCTTTGGCCCTGTTTGCGGTCGCACGCTGTACACAGAACTTGCCGTGTCATTTCCCTGTCAGGAGGCGCTAGCTCTCGTGCAGTACCGCCCCGTGTCACGCCGTAATGCCCCTGCCGGAACACGCTACCCCTGTCGCTAGCACGCTGCCCCTGTCACCGCCTGCCTAACACCCTGTCGTCCGGTTGAAAGAGTGAATCACGTTGATGTTTCTGCCAGGGATTGGCTTCAGAAGGTGAAGATCAGGGCGTGGCTAAGTTCAGGATTAGTTAGGATAAGTCTTATCATGCTAGGTTAGGTTTAGGTTAGGTTAGGTAAGGTGAGGTTAGGTTTGGTTCATGTCATGTTATGTTCATGTTATGTTATATTATTTGATGTTATGCTATGTGATGTTATATAATGTTATGTTATGCTATGTTAGGTCGGAGCTTATATTGATAGATTTTTATTTTAAGTAAAGCTGTATTATCTCGGTTAAAATGGTTAAGCCAAGTTAAGATACCGAAAGGCAAACACAACTTAGGTTACATTAGGAATGGTCATGTCAAATTATCTTATCTTCAGATTAGTTGAGGTTGAAATAGGCTACGCATAGACATACTTATCAACGTTAACACCAACAAAGTTAAAGTAGGTCGAGACTTAAATCCCAACAGAGTTTCAAATCATCTTAAGTTCAGACCGGGTCACGTGACGCTACCCTATGTGTGTGTGTGTGTTTGTGAGCGTGTGTGTGTTTGTGTGAGTGTGTGTGTGTGTGTGTGTGTGTGTTTGTGAGCGTGTGTGTGTTTGTGTGAGTGTGTGTGTGTGTGTGTGTGTGTGTGTGTGTGTGTGTGTGTGTGCGTGAGTGTACGTTTTTTTTTTTTTTTTTTTTTTTTTTTTTTTTTTTTTTTTTTACGTGCGTGTATGTTAATGTTACGACGCCCAGCATCCGTATCACGAATCGGTAACGCACACCGCACCGCGCACACATTACGAAATCCCTCAAGATCACTTATTAATCAGCATAACGAAGAGCTCTATTGACTCAGCTCTCCAGATCCCGCCACGCTCTCTATCCTCGCCTGGTTTTGAGTTTCTGGAACAAACTCTTTTTCTCGGCTTGTATCTCGTTCTTTGGTCTTTTTTTAACTAATTTTGTTTTCTGTTTGTATATATGTATATTTGTATATGTATATACATATAATGTAATATATATATACATAAATATATATATGTATATATATACATATATAATATATATATATATATATATATATATATACATACACACACACACACACACACATAACATAAAATATAATATATAAATATATATATATATAATATATATATATATATATAATATATATAATATATATATATATAACTTGATATATCCCTCTCTCCTAAAGAGTGAATTATATCAGCTATTAAGAGAAAGAGAAAAGGTAAGAAAATAGATGATGAAACAGAAGAGAGAGACAATGACGAACAACAATTATAACAACAACAAAAACAAACAAAAATTCGGCCAGACATTTCCTATATTTCCCTCAAAAACAAAGACCAAGATTTTTTTTCTTACCTCTTTTATTTTTTATTTATATATATTTTTTCTTAATTAATTAATTATATATAAATATTTTTTATTTTATTATCATTATTTTTTTGATCAACACAATAACCATATTTTGGAAAACTCGGAAATTTCAATGAAAATATTGTGTTCGTTAGGTATTTTCTACTTACATAGTAACACTATTAATAAGTTATTAATTAATTATCAATTATTAATTGGATATATGCACTTACATAGTAACAACAGTATTTTAATATTACTTTTGTAACGAGTATTGGGGGAGTGGCAAAGAATTTCGTTCATTATGAACAATTCTTGTCTATGGACAGAATGTTATTTATTTATATATTTATTTATTTATTTTTAAGAAGAGGAGGTTTAATGTGTTCTTCATGGACAGTGAACATCAACAAGTTTTGTTCAAGATCAGAAACTGTGAAGAAGAAATGTTCATATACAGAGAGTACTGATGAACAAATCTTACCCCTGAGCAGGAAGTATTAACAATTATTGTTCATAAACAAAGCAATATTAGGGGTCTTTTTCAGGCTCAGCGAATATCGACATTTCTTATCAGGGAATGTAATGATTCATCATCATTATTGTTATTATTAACATTACTATAATGATAATAATAATAATAATAATAATAATAATAATAATAATAATAATAATTATTATTATTATTATCATTATTATCATTATCATCATTATCATCATCATTATCATTATTATCATTATTATTATTGTTATTATCATTATCATTTTTATCAGCATTATTATAAGCATTGATGTTATTTGCTTCTATTATTATTGACATTTCTCTTATCATTATTATTACTGTTATCATCATTACACAATATCGTTATCATTGTTATCATAATTACCCAAATTACTGTCATTATATTCGTTAATATCGTTATTCTAACTACGAACTATACCCACAAACACACACACACACACACACACACACACACACACACACACACACACACACACACACACACACACACACACACACGCATTTCATCACAAGCACTTTTGTAATGCTTCATGCTAGTGTAATAAGGATGCTGCCCATTAAACACAGCTAGTACTAACTAGGGACACACATCATACGGCCGATAATTGCTATTTTGAAACTCTAAAACAACATGTGTTTGAAGGTATGATTGGCGCGTGCCTGTTTGTCTGCTTGTCCAGCGACATTCAAGTGCCTTGC
>NC_051390.1:49384042-49396542 GCF_015228065.2 Penaeus monodon | reverse complement strand
AAGAAGAGGAAGAATAAAAAAAAAAAAAAAAAAAGAGAAAGAAAGAAAGAAAGAAAGAAAGAAAAAAAAGATATTAAATGAAAGGCCCTCTTCAGCTCCTCCCTTCCCCCCTTCCCCCCCACACAAAAAAAAACTGGAATTATCTAATGGATGTATTCAGGTCGTATATTAAGTTCAGGCTTTGGAATAGGGGGCGTTCCAGCACACATAGATACGGGTTGTGAAGCGGCGGAAAAAGCTTGTATGAATATGTACCGTCCCCAGGCCTCGATCCCGGAGCCCGTTTTCTTTCAGCTTTTGAGGAAACCGGGGTGGCTTTTATAACTTGTAGGCTCTGCTGATTATTAACTAACAGGTTGAAGAGAAACCTTTTTTTTTTTTTTTTTTTTATCCCCCTAAGGGTTGGCGAGGGTAAACGGAGTGGATTTAGAATTTTTATTTTATCTTATCTTTCTTTCTCTCTCTTTCTTTCTCTCTCTCTCTCTTTCTCTTTCTCTCTCTCTCTCTTTCTCTCTCCCGAGCATTATTAATTAAATATTTTCTTCTTATTCGTAATGTTGTTAATAGTTTTATCATTATCAACGTCCATGTATACTGTTGTTGCTGTTATCATTATGGTTATCATCATTATCCTAATTATTATCTTCTTTATCGTTATCGTTATTATCATTATTATTATTAACATTATCATTATTATAATAATTATTATTACTGTTGTCACTATTATTATCATTATTGCAATTTTCATCATTATCATCATCATTATAATTATTATCATTATCATCATTATCGTTATTATTGTTATTGTAATAACTATCATTATTGCTATTATATTATTATCATTATTATCATTGTTACTGTCACTATTATAATTATTAACATTTTGATTATTATGATTATGATTATCATTACCATTGTTATTATCATTCTCAATATAGTTATTGTTATTTTTATTATTTCAATCATTATCATTATTATCATAATTATCAATGCCATTATTATCATTATTATTATTTTAACTATTATTATTATTATTAACGTTATCACCATCATTATTTTTATCATTATCGTCATTATCATAAATGCCATTGCCATTATTTTTATAATTTTTATTACTATTATTATTATTTTCATTATCATTAGTAGTAATTGTGTTTGTTGTTATTATCATCATCACTAATATCTTATCTTTACTTTTATTATTATTACTATTATTATTGTTATCATTATCATTATTATCACTTACTACTGTCATTATCATGTTCATGTCGTTTTACTGTTATTATTACTATTACTATCATCATATCATTATCATAATCACTGATATTATCATTTTTCCACTACTATCTTTTCTATTATTACTAATATTATTAATACTGTTATCATTTTTGTTATTATTATATTATTATAATTAATATTATTGTCATTAATATCATTATCATTATCATTATTATTATCATTACCATTATTATTATCATTATCATCTTTATCATCATTATCATTATCATCATCATCATCATCATGATTATTATCTTAACTTTTTTATTGTCATTACCAATATCACCATGATTATTGTTGTAATAAGTATCATAATTTCTACATTTATTAATGTTCTAAACATCGTCTGTAGTATTGAGCTTATGTATGTAATCATCATTATCATCATTACGGTTTCCAAAATTAATTCAACCAGAGGATTAAAAATGACGTCAAAAAAAAAAAAAAAAAAAAAAAAAAAAAAAAAAAAATCCCTTTTTCTTGAAGGATTGAAAATGACGACCAAAAGTTAATAAGCAAAAAACAAAACAAAACAAAAACAAAACAAAACAATATTTTCCCCCTTTTTCTTTGTCATTATCATTTCTCTTTCACGAGAAGTCCCCCCCCCTCCCTCCCTCTCCCAAACCCCGTTATTCCATCTCCACCGCAACTGTACCTTTGAAAAATTACCCCATTTTATTATCTCTCTTTCGCTATTCTTCTTCTTCGTATTATTATTATTACTTTTTTTTCTTAAATCTTCGTGATTAAGTGGAGATTCTTCCTTATTCCCCGCTCTCTCGCCATCAATCACCGCATAACAACCATTACTATGATTATTGCTTGCAGGAACCGTGATTGAGGCGGACGAGTCACAAACACCCCTTTTAAAAGCACAGAATAACATCTGGATTATAGGGGGGGGGGGACTTGAGGGGGAATGGGGGGTACTGAGGGGGTTGGGGGGGTTATATGGGTATGGTTGGGGTTATGGGGGGGTATGGTTGGGGTGGGGTAGGGAGGAGAGAGAGGGGAGTGTGGAGAAGATACGTTTGGTTGCCTGAATAAGTGTAATGAAGTGTAACAGTCCCAGAGTGAGATAGATAGGTAGATAGATAGATAGATAGAGGAAGAGGGAGAGAGAGAGAGAGAGAGAGAGAGAGAGAGAGAGAGAGAGAGAGAGAGAGAGAAGAGAGAGAGAGACAGAGAAAGACACAGAGAGAGACACACACACACACACACACACACACACACACACACACACACAAACACACACACACACACACACAAACACAAACAAACACAAACACACACACACAAACACACACAAACACACACACAAAAACAAACAAACACAAACACACACACAAACAAACAAGAAATTGAAAGAGAAACAGATAAACAGAACGGAAAAAAAGGAAAGCATCCCACCTGTAGAGATCACCGGGCATCATTATCTCCGGCCGAATCGACATGCTCTTCTTCATCGACATCCGGGACTCGACACGACTCGATATCGACGCTGACTTCATCTGCGCTGTCGCTATCGGTGTTAACTCTATCGGAGGGAGGGAGGGAGGAGGGAGGGAGGGGGAGGGAATGAGGGAGGGATGGAGGGAGGGGGAGGAGGGGAGGGAGGGAGGGGAGGAAGAGAGGGGAGAGGGAGGGAGGGAGGGAGGAGGGGAGGGAGGGGAGGGGAGGAGGAGGGAGGGAGAGGAGGGAGGAAGAGAGGGAGAGGAGAGGGAAGAGGGAGGGAGGGGGAGAGAGGGGAGAGGAGAGGGAGGGAGGGAGGGAGGAGGAGAGGGAGGGAGAGGGAGGGAGAGGGAGGAGGGAGGGAGGGGGGAGAGGGAGGGAGGGAGGGAGAGGGAAGGAGGAGAGGGGAGGGAGAGAGGGAAAGGGGGGAGGGAGGAGAGGGAGGGAGGGAGGGAGGGGGGAGGGAGGGAAGGAGGAGAGGGAGGGAGGGAGAGGGAAGGAGGGAGAGATGGAGAGGGGAGGGAGAGATGGAGAGGGAAGAAGAGAGGGGGAGGGAGGGAGGGAGGGAGAGAGAGGGAGGGAGGGAGAGAGGGAGAGGGAGGGAGGGAGGGAGAGAGGGAGAGGAAAGGAGGGAGAGATGGAGAGGGAGGGAGGAAAAAAGGGAGGGAGGAAGAAAGGTAGGGAGGAGAAAGAGAGAGAGAGAGAGAAAGAGAGAAAGAGAGAGAGGGAGCGGAGGGAGTTAGGGAGGGAGGAAGAAAGGGAAGGAGGGAGGGAAGGGAGGAGGGAGGGAGGGAGGGAGGGAGGAGGGAGAGAGGAGAGATAGAGAGGGAGGGAGGGATGGAGAGGAAAGGAGAGAGGGAGTTAGGAAGGGAGGAAGAGAGGGAGAGGAGAGAAAGAGAGGGAGGGAGGGATCTCCCTTTCCCCCCTTTTTATTATTTCCTCTCTTCATCCTCTTTCTCCCTCTGTCCCTTATCACTCTCTCTTCTCCTTACTTGTTTCCTCTCGTTTTCGTATTCTTTCCTGCTTCCTCCCACTCTCATTGTCTCTTTTTCCTCTTTCTCTCCCTCTCCCCTCTTCTTCTTCCATCTCCCTCATTCCTCCTCACTCTCCCCCTCCTACACCATTCCCCTCCCTCCCCGCCCCTCCCTCACCCTCCCTTCCCCCCCTCCCCCCGCCCACCTCGAACACCGGCCTTCCGATCGGCAAACAGATAGAAAACCGGAGGAAAGGAAGGTTTTATCGGACATATTCACCCCGGTAAAGCATCGGCCGCTATTCAGCTTAAGTGAAATATTCGGATATTCGGTTGAGATAAGAGCTGGAGGAGAGGAGGTGTGGCGGAACACTGCGCTGGACGAGGGATGGGGGAGGGAGGTGGGGGAGAGGGGTGGGGGAGAGGGGTGGGGGAGGGAGGGGGATGGGAGGGTGGGAGGTGGGAGGGGTGAGGGAGGGGGATGGGAGGGGGTAGAAAGGATGGGAGGGTGGGAGGGAGGGGGAGGGGGGGAGAGGTTAGAGTGAGGAGGTGAAGAGTGAGGGAGTGAGGTGGTGAGGGGGGGAGAGGTTAGAGTGAGGGGGTGAGGAGGATAAAGGGGTGAGGGGATGAGGGGTGAGGGGGAGAATAGAGATTGGGGTGAAGGGGTGAGATGGGGTTGGGTTGAGGAGCATGAGTGGGTGAAGGGGTGAGGACGAGAGATGTTGAGGGGGAGAAGGGGTGAGGGGAAGAGAGGCGGTTGGGGTGGGGGAAGGGTATAAAGGCAAAGGGGTGAGGGGTGGGAAAAAGTTGGGGTGAGGGGTTGAGGTGGGGTGTGAGGGTGAGATAGGGTGAAGGGGTGAGGAAGATGAGGAAGATGAAGAAAAGAGGGAGATGATGAGGTTGGGGTGAGGAAGATGAAGAAGATGAGGAGGGAGAGAGAGGAGGTTGGAGAGAGGAAGACGAAGAAAATGAGGGAGATAATGAGGTTGGGATGAGGAAGATGAGGAAGATGAGTAGGAAAAGGTTGGGGTGAAGGGGTTGAGGAGGAAAATAGAGGCGAGAGAGCGAGGGGATGAGATGATGTTGGGGAATGTTGGGGATATGGGGGTGATTGGGAGATAGGGTGAGGAGGAGGAAAGGGGGGGGGGGGTAGAGAAAGGGGGAATTGCATATTGTCAAGGTTATTAAGAAAGAAGGGAGAAAGAGAATATGAGGAACGGGGAATAAAAGGGAAGGAGGAGAAAAGAAAGATTAAATAAACCAAGAAAGGAAAGGTATAAAAGAATGAAGAGAAAAAAGGGGGGAGGGAGGAAACGGAGGGGAAAAAAATGACGAAATGTGACGAAAGGATAGAGGAAAGGAGAGACAGAAGAAAGGGGAGATAGAAGAAAGGAGAGTAAATGGAGACAAGAAGGAGGAAAGAAGAAGGGATAAAAGAGATATGAAGTAAAGAAATGGGTTATAAGTAGGTAGTTGAGAAAGTAGGGGAAGAAGGAGGAAGAAGGAGGAGGAAGAGAAGGAGGAGGAAGAGAAGGAGAAGGAGGAGAAAGTAGGAGAAGGAGGGGGAGGAGGGGGAGGAGGAGGAAGAAGGAGGAGAAAGAGGAAGAGGAAGAAGAGGAGGAGAAAAAAAAATATAGAAAAAGGAAGGAACATAAATCTAAAGAAAGAGAGAGCAGAAGAATGGCAAGAAAAGAGGATTCTGGGAGAGTAAGGGGGGGGAAGGGGGAAGGGGGGGAGTATATATACACGACATGGACCAGGGAAGCGATGGGGAGATAGGGAGAGAGGAGGAGAAAGATGGGCGAAGAAAAACGAGGGATAGGGAGAGAGGAGGAGGAAGATGGGCGAAGAAAAACGAGGGATAGGGAGAGAGGAGGAGAAAGATGGGCGAAGAAAAACGAGGGATAGGGAGAGAGGAGGAGAAAGATGGGCGAAGAAAAACGAGGGATAGGGAGAGAGGAGGAGAAAGATGGGCGAAGAAAAACGAGGGATAGGGAGAGAGGAGGAGGAAGATGGGCGAAGAAAAACGAGGGATAGGGAGAGAGGAGGAGAAAGATGGGCGAAGAAAAACGAGGGATAAGGAGAGGAGAGAGGAAGGAAATAGGATCAGAAGATGATTGAGAAGATGAGGAAGAGGGATAAGGAAAGAAGAGAGAAGAAGGATAGAAGAGAAACGGAGAAGAAAAAGGAGGAAGAGGAAGAGGAGAAGGAGTAGGGGGAGGAGAGAAAGATGATAAAGGAAAGAGAAAAGGAAGAGAAGGGCGAGGAAGAGGAAGAGGGGATAAAGGGGAAGAGGAAAGATGAAGCAGAATAATAATAATAAAAAACGAGCATAAAAATAAATATGGTGATGAAGAAATGACGAAGAAAATAGAAAGAAGAAGGAGGATGAGGAGCAAGAAGAAGAAGAAGAAAAAGAAGAAGAGAAGGATGAGGAAGAGGAGGATAATGAAGAAAAAGAAAAAATAAGGAGAAGGAGAAGAAAATGAAAAGGAGTAACGGGAGAAGAAGAAGAAGAAGAAGAAAAAAAAGACGAAGAAAGAGAAAACAAAACAAAACAAGAGAACAAGAACAGGAAATGAAAGAAAAGCGGAAACAGAAGAAAGCGATGAAAACAGAAAAAAAACGAAGAAAACAACAATAACAACAACAAGAATATACCAGAAAAAGAAGAAAACAGAAAAAAACGAAACAAAAAAAACGAAAAAACAAACAAAAAAAAAAAAAAACGAAAAAAAGAAAAAAAGAAAGAGAAGAGAAAAGAAGAGAAGAGAAAAGAAGAGAAGAGAAGAGAAGAGAAGAGAAGAGAGGAGAAGAGAGAAAAACCCGAGCCTCCTCAACGCGCATCCATTATGAACAACACGTGTCCGGCGATCAAAGCGGCTTTTGAACACGGAAGGGGTAAGTTTTCCCGCCTGCAATGGCTCCTCGATCCGCCTGCAATGGCTCCTCGATCCGCCTGCAATGGCTCCTCGATCCGCCTGCAATGGCTCCTCGATCCGCCTGCAATGGCTCCTCGATCCGCCTGCAATGGCTCCTCGATCCGCCTGCAATGGCTCCTCGATCGGCCTGTAATGGCTCCTCGATCCGCCTGCAACGGCTCCTCGATCGGCCTGCAATGGCTCCTCGATCCGCCTGCAACGGCTCCTCGATCGCGGCATGGCCCGTCGGCCTGCAACGGCTCCTCGATCCGCCTGCAATGGCTCCTCGATCCGCCTGCAACGGCTCCTCGATCCGCCTGCAATGGCTCCTCGATCGGCCTGCAACGGCTCCTCGATCCGCCTGCAATGGCTCCTCGATCCGCCTGCAAGGCTCCTCGATCCGCCTGCAATGGCTCCTCGATCCGCCTGCAACGGCTCCTCGATCCGCCTGCAAGGCTCCTCGATCCGCCTGCAATGGCTCCTCGATCCGCCTGCAACGGCTCCTCGATCCGCCTGCAACGGCCGCCAGGCATTACCCGCTTGCCTCATTATGCCTTTGTGAGATCAAGTACTTGTGTGTGTGATGTATGTTTTTTTTTTTTTTTTACCCTCTTCTTTTTTGTGTGTGTGTGTGTGTTTTATTTTTTTTTCATTTCTTCTTACTCTTCTTCGTCTTTTTCGTCTTCTCCTTCTCCTTCTTTTTCGTCTTCATCATCTTCGTCTTCTCCTTCTTCTTCTCCTGCGTCTTCCTTGTCTCTTCTTCGTCTTCTTCTTCTCCGTCTTCTTCTCCTTTGTCTTCTTCTTCTCCTTCGTCTTCTTCTTCTCCTTCGTCTTCTTCTCCTTCGTCTTCTTCTTCTCCTTCGTCTTCTTCTTCTCCTTCGTCTTCTTCTTCTCCTTCGTCTTCTCCTTCTTCTTCGTCTTCTTCATCCGCGCATTAAGGTTAATCATTAACTTATCGTGTTTTTATTTTATTATCATTACTATCTTTATTATTATTATTATTATTTAAGTGAACTAAACATGACGAAGAAGAGGAAGAGAGAAAAAAAAAACAGAAAAGAAAAGAAAATAGAAAACATGGGTAGCAAAATAATATGCAAAATAAGATTTTAAAAGAATTGACTATCCGCCATCACATAAAATTCTCGCTAGATGTTAAAAAAAAAAAAAAAAATCCGGGGTGAATTTTACTGTGACTTATTCTCGTATTTTTCCCCTCTTTCTTTCTCTCTTCGGGTGTGATTTCTTTATGTGTGCGCGGCTAATCAAAATGAGGGGAAGGGGGGGGGGAGATTTTTTTTTGGCTTCTTGTTTGTCTCTGTCTGTCTGTTAGTCTGTCTCTCGATCTCATTCTTTGTCTTTATCTCTCTCTCTTTCTCTCTCTTCCCTCCTCTCTCGCTCTCTCTCTCTCTTTCTCCCCCTCCTTTTTTTCTCTCTTCTTCTTGCTCTCTCTCTCCTTCCCCTCCCACCCCCCTCTCTCTCTCTTTCTCCCCACTCCCTCACCCTCTCTCTCTCTCTCTCTTTCTTCCTCTCTCTCTCTCTCTCTCTCTCTCGCTCGCTCTCTCGCTCGCTCGCTCGCTCTATTAAATCATCAATTCCTATTTTTACCTGTTACAGTGACTATATTGCAACAACAGTAGACTACCCAAATGCATCACGCGGTTACATGCAAAGCGTCTCGATTGTTGAAAAAATGAAGTATGTTTTCATCGCACTTCGTTGTTCCAGCGGCGACAGTGTTTCCGAGCAATGTCCGAAAGCAATCATGTGATAAATACTCGATTTTTAAAGACCTACAGGCAAAATAATATTCACAGATAATCTACAGGTAACTCGATCATGGAAGCCACGATTAGCATGGGGTGGCTGTGAATTTCAAGCAAGAGCAGAGAGTGCATTCACTGGTTGAAACCACGCGATGCTGAGCAGAACCACGTCAGGGTCAATAGTTAGGATTACCCGTCTAGTGTAGAGAGTGCTACTGAAGAAAGCAACGGATACCTACTTCAGTACCTCTCCTTAGTTCAGTCAATGATCAGATCTCAAAGGAACACTCGGAACAGCGTGATGGACCTGGAGACAGCTGGTAGAACATCGGCAACAAAATTGCTGTGTTGCGCGAGAGACATATGGATCATTGGTCGCCAACGTCAGCTGACACGGCACTACATGAAGAAAAAATCTAAAATTAAATTCCATTGAGTTATAATTCATGTAAGATATATACAACATATAAAACTTTCTGTGTTTCATGAACGTAATTAACGTAATTATATACGATACTGCATCAACGATTTTTTTGGGGGAATCAGTGTTTATAGCTGGAAATGGTGTGGATATGCGTGAAGTTTTCATTTTATTTCAACTTGTAAATTGTATTTTCCTTAAAATATCCAAACAGATATCAAAACCATAAGAGAACAACCAGCACTGGTGACCATTGCCTGTTAGTGATGCATATCGTATTAATTAAACATGAATTGTTCTCCATGGCATCAATCGATCTCGAGACAGCTGGCACCGAAGGCCTCTGGGATTCGGTGTAACGCATGCGCAGAAATCGGTTCTCGGCCGAATGATAACTCCGCCTCTTCAAACAATGACGTCATGAACTCGGGACTTCTCAGCTTGATTGGTAGAGGAGACGACAGTTTAAATATAACAGATACCACCAGCCATGTTGTTTCAAGCATTAATATTTACAGATGTTATCATTATAGTTATCATTACCATCATCATTGTAATTATTTCTACTCTCATAATCAAAACGAAAAGAAAACGGAAGAGAAATTTGAGTATGGTCTTAGAATCCCGATGAGTCATACGAAACACCAAGCAACTAGAAAAAGGAGAAAAGGATGGATAAACAAGGATGAAGAGGAGGGATAAACAGGTAGGAAGAATAAGGATAAGGAGTAAAGTATAGGAGGATAAGGATAAGGATTTGAGAGCTAAGACTGTGCATTTTCATCCAGCTTACTGTCGTATTTTCGGTTAAGAAGGGGGGGGGGAGGGGGAGGGGGAGGGGAAAAGGGATGGTTTTATATGGAAGGATAGGTGGGGGGGGGGGTAGAGGGAGGGCTTAAGAGGGTGGCTTCGAAATATAACAGTATACAACAATATATCTGTCTTTGTATCTGTCTCATGATGATGATGATGATGATGATGATGATGATAATGATAATGATAATGATAATGATAATGATAATGATAATGATAATGATAATAATAATAATAATGATAATAATAATAATAATAATAATAATAATAATAATAGTGATAATTATTATTATTATCATTATTATCATTATTATTATTAACAATAATAATATTATTATTACTATTATTATTATTATTACTATTATTATTATTATTATTATTATTATTATAGCTATTATTATTATTTATAGTAGCAGTAGTAGTACCAGTTTCATCTTTATTACTACTGTTATCACTATCAGTATCATTACCATTATCATTTTCGTCATCATATCATTGCCACTGTCATTATCTTGTTTGTTAATATCCTCATCATTATCATTATTACTCCCTGTTCTATTATAGAAAAAGACAATACCAGACATAATGTTCAGTAACGACTAAGATAAGTATGATGAAGTAAATAATAGCATGATGATCCTAATTACCAACTTGGGGTTGATACGAAGGTGTCGAGTTGGATCCCGTTGGCTTTGGTTTCAGTCTTTAGTCGATGATTAATTCGTTACTGTTTTGTGAGGTGGTAGAACCATGTAGATATCTGCACACACACACACACACACACACACACACACACACACACACACACACACACACACACACACACACACACACACACACACACATACACACATACATACATACACACACACACATACATACACACACACACATACATACACACACACACACACACACGCACATACACACACACACATATACACATATACATACTTACATATATACATACATACATACATATGTATATATGTAAATATATCTATATATGCATATATCTATGTATATATATATATATATATATATATATATATATATAATATATATATATATATATATATGTATATATATATATATATATATATATATATATATATATTCACACACACGCACACACATGTGCTTGCGCGCGCGCGCGCGCGTGTGTGTGTGTTGGGATTAGTGTACCCATAAGGGATATCTACCTGCACATATCATAATTGCACGTACAAATCATTATTATCCGTGGCAAACAGCACTGAAAGTGATATCATTTTATTAGTTCGCATCGAATTCATCTTTACTGCTTATCCAATATTACGATAATAATCCCGACCTTCATTATCATCGGTGATTATTGCATATCTTATTGTCCCGAGAGATTGATGTGATTATAATAATTTCAATCTCTTATCATTTGTCAAAACTGGGTGCAATAACACTAATGATACTGAGGGAGCTGAGAAAGAGTTGATATTATTGATAACTGTTCGAATGATTAGTATTAATTGAGTGATAAGAATTGGAAATATACTGATATACTGTAATATACTCTGATATACCGTCATCAAATCTCATCTGTCATCCACTGAACTGTTTCAAAAAATGGAAATACCGATAGATAGATAGATAGATAGATAGATAGATATATAGATAGATAGATAGAAGAAAATGAAGAAATTGACGAAAAAAATACGAAGAAGAAGAAGAAATGATGATGATGATGATGAAGGATAAAGAAGGATAGATTGAAGGAGAATAAAAGACGATGAAGATGAGAATGAATAAGAAGGAGGAGAAAAGGAGGAGGAGGAGGAGGAGAAGAAGAAGAAGAAGAAGAAGAAGGAAGAAGAAAAAGGAAGAAGAAAAAGAACGAGGAGTAGAAATAGAAATAAGTAATAAAAAGAATAAAAAAGAAGACTAAAAATCAAATATATGTATATATATTTTTTTTCTTCTTTTTCTCCTTCTACTTCTACTTCTTCATCTTCTTCTTCTTTTTCTTCTTCATTCTTTTTCTTCTTCATTTTCGTTTTCTTGTTCTTGTTCTTGTTTTTGTTCCTCTTTTTCTTCTCCTTCTTTCTTCTCCTTCTTCTTCCTCTTTTTCTTCTCCTTCTTTCTTCTTCTCCTTCTTCTTCACCCGCGCTGCTTTCCCGAGCGAGCGCGTGGGATTTTAAGAACGAGATTCATGGTTTCGAAAACCTCGTCTCATACCGACCCTCCCCCCCTCATCTTACCCCCTCCCCCTCCCCCTCCTTCGCTCCCCCCCTCCCCTTTTACCTCCCTCTTCTTCCATTTTCTCGTTTTCTTTATCCTCTTACGTTCTGTTTGTCTGTTTGGTGTGTTTGTTTCTGTTTCTGTCTTTGTCTCTCTTTCTCTGTCTCTCTCTCTCTCTCTCTCTCTCTCTCTCTCTCTCTCACTCTCTCCTTCTTCCCCCATTCATCTCAATCCTTCTTCCTTCTCTCTTCCTTCTCCCCATTCTCCAACTCCCTCCCCCTCCCCCTCCCCCTTCCCCCTTCCTCCCCCTCCCCCCCAATTCTTTCCCTCGCCTTCCTTCCCTCCCTCCCTTCTCCCCTTTCTCCGTACCTTAGACCACCCATCCACGCCCTCTCTAGCCCACCCACGCCCACTCACGCCCACTCTAGCCCACCCACGCCCACTCCAGCCCACCCACACCAACTCCAGCCCACTCGTACCCACTCCAGCCCATCCACGCCCACTCCAGCCACCCCCCCCCCCACCCACACCAACTCCAGCCCACTCGTACTCACTTCAGCCCACCCACGCCCACTCCAGCACACTCGCGTCCCCTCCAGCCCACCCACACCAACTCCACCCCCCGCCTATTCCAGCCCACCCACGCCCACTCCAGCCCT
>NC_051390.1:49375758-49378942 GCF_015228065.2 Penaeus monodon | reverse complement strand
TCTGCATGTTGTGATGTGTGTGTGTGGTGTGTGTGTGTATGTGTGTATGTGTGTGTGTGTGTGTGTGTGTGTGTGTGTGTGTGTGTGTGTGTACATGTGCGTCTGTGTGTATACATACATGTGTATCTGTGTGTGCATACATGCGTATGTGCATATGTTTCCAAAAAATGTCACTTCAGAATCCATCTCATCTCGCTTTCGTCTGGCATTATAAACGTACATCAAGTGACCATCCAAGCCTGAATTTTGAGTTAGATAAAAAAAAAACGCTTTTCACGCACCGGAAATCCTTCTGTCTAACGATTCCTGATTAGAATTTTGAGGAAAGAAATAGTCGTATTTCTCCTTTGTTGGCCTCCTTACGAAATTTGAAAAGTTAGGTGGTGTTTCTGAGATTCTAAAAAAAAAAAAAAAAAAAAAAAGCCTCATGGAAGTGACTTTGTGATAGTTCAAGTAAGTGCGTTTTCATCTTCGAGAAAGAGAGAAAGCGAGTGATAGATAGATAGATAGATTGAGAGAGAGAGAGAGAGAGAGAGAGAGAGAGACTAAATAGAGAGAAAGAGAAAGATAGAGAGAGAGGGAGAGAAAGGGAGAGAGATAGAAAGAGAGAGAGAGAGAGAGAGAGAGAGAGAGAGAGAGAGAGAGAGAGTGAGAGAGAGAGAGAGAGAGAGAGAGAGAGAGAGAGAGAGAGAGAGAGAGAGAGAGAGTACGAGGGCCTGGACTGCTATTGCTAAAGCTAATAACAATTCTTATAGCACATGAATCACAACAGTGATAACAAAACAAAACAAAACAAAAAACAATGATACCTGATACCAATTATAATGATGTAGTAACAGTAAAGAGATCACGTTGTCGCCCAATATACACTCACAAGCATACATATAAATCTAATAACACACACACACACACACACACACACACACAACACGCATGCACACACACACACACACACACACACACACACACACACACACACACACACACACACACACACACACACACACACACACACACACACACACACACCTCAGGAGATCGGCATACATTTTTACTTTATTGAAATTATCAATACAACTGAATCAATGATTATGATTATTATCATCATCACAAGGCACTAAAAATAATAGCAGTGATAATCATGATAATAACGAAAACAACGGTAGTTGATAACGAAACATGATAGATAAACAAATAACACGATATTTTACTTCAACATAATTGCGTAACGTACCCACAAACATATGATAATGAATTCCTATTATTACATGTTACCTCATATCTTCACAAAATTCATATTAATTAATTTTTACTTAACTTCGTCGAACTTCCATAAAAAAAAAAACATCGATTTATTCTAATTTTGTTAAGCTACACTTCCATAAAACACAAACTTCATATATCCTTTCATCATTCCTATTCTACTGTTACAACTTCCGAAACAAAAACCGGTTTCTCTGGTTTTCCAAACGATTTGTTATATTAATATTTATTCAACTTGTTACAACTTCCGAAAAAAAAAAATCAAAAACAGGTTTTGCTCTGACTTTCCAAGCGGACATTGTCTGGCGTGATCTCATATCCGGTGGCGGACAGGAGACGCAACTGACCGAAGGACCGAAGGACCGATAGACCGAAAGATCGAAGGAATCAAAGAGCGATAGATCGAAGGATCGAAAGACCGAGGGAGCGATAGACCGAAGGAACGAAAGACCGAGGGAGCGATAGACCGAAGGAGCGATAGATCGAAGAACCGAAGGAGCGATAGACCGAAGGAATCAAAGAGCGATAGATCGAAGGAATCAAAGAGCGATAGATCGAAGGACCGAAAGACCGAGGGAGCGACAGATCGAAGGAGCGATAGATCGAAGGACCGAAAGGCCGAGGGAGCAAATGACCGAAAGGAGCCAAAAAGAGACAGATCGATAGACCGAAAAACAAAAATATTGCTAAATCGAAAGACCGTTCGAACGAAAGAGCGAAAAAGGGGTAAAAGTGAAAAGATCAAGGTTTGAAAAAAAACACACGATATATTGAAGGACTGAGAGACCGAAGCAGCGAAAGACCGAAGGAGCAAAAGGACCGAAGATCGAAAATCCAGCGGACAGAAAGACCAAATAAATATCCGACGAAAATGGAAGGTAGGAAGGAAGGAAGGAAGAAAAATCGAAAATCCGGCAGACCGAAAGACCGAAAATCCGGCAGACCAAAGGCCCGAAAATCCGGCAGACCAAAGGACCGAAAATCCGGCAAACCAAAAGAAGCGAAAGACTCAAATAACTTAAAGAAAAGGGGTCACTTCCCCCCTCTTCCCTTCCACCCCCCTCCCCCCTAAACGGAAGATCCTACCAAGGTAAATAATTAGTCAGATGTCACGTGACGGCCGCGGGGGGTGGGGGTGGGGGGTGGGGGGGATGGCGATGGAGGAAATTGTAACAAGGCCTTTGTAACAGCAAGGTGGGGGTGGGGGGGAGGGAGAGGAGTGATAGGTTGAGAAGGGGGAGATGAGAGAGGGGAGGTAATAGGGAAAAGATAAGAGCGGATGTAGGAGGAAAGGAGAGAGGAAGGGAGGGAGGGAGGGAGGGAGGGAGGGAGGGAGGGAGGAGAGAGAGAGGGGAGAGAGAGAGGGAAGGAGGGGGAGTGGGGGGGGTTGAGTAGGGGGGGAGTAGGCAAGAAATGAAGGGGGAGGGAGGAAGGGAGGGACAATTAGGGTGGAGAAGAAAGAAGGTAAGGAGGGAGGGCGTTTGGGGGAGGAGCAAGGGGGGGAGGAGAAGGAAGGTAAAGGAGAGGGAAAGAATAAAGACGGACGTAGCAAGATAAATGACACCACATGAGATGACTGACCAGTGGGTAGGTGGGTAGGGGCGTAAGGGGGGGGTGGGTATGGGAAAGGGGTATGGTAGGGGTAAGGAAACATGGATACCTCCCCCCCCTTCCCCACCCCACGCCCCTGTCAATCAAACAATAATAACGAATGCATAAAAATATTTAAAAATCCCGGGCCCACACTTTCACCAGCGGGAAACCACCTATACGTGAACAGCGAAACTAATTATCAATACATTATACTTTATGCAAATACAGCCGGATGCAAACAGAATGTGATTCATAACGACTCCAGACCCTCCTTCTCTCCCCTCTCTTTCAGCTCTTTGCCCTCTCCCTCTCCCCTCTTTCAATCCTT
>NC_051390.1:49365758-49370758 GCF_015228065.2 Penaeus monodon | reverse complement strand
AAGAGACAAAAAAAAAAAAAAAAAAAAAAAAACACGGGCATATTTTCCCTATTTTTCACATGCCGAAAATATGACCCGGTTCCTCCCTCGCAGGTCAGCTGATAGATGCCCAAAAGGTCAAATAGTAACTCATACATTCAAAACAGTAACAGCTAATGTTATGTCGAGATATATATAACCCTCAAGCACCCAAGTCGAATTATTTACAATAAGTTTTAAGTCTTCAACTATGTAGATATGTAAAGAAAAAAAATATAACAAGAAAGAAAGAAAGAAAGAAAAAAAGATGATTTGATGCGATTTAGTCACATGTAATAATTCAAGAAGAAAATGAAACACGAAAGTGGATTTATCTAGTTGTTTTATATATACGAATGGTCCTCTCTCTCTCTCTCTCTCTCTCTCTCTCTCTCACTCTCTATTTCTCTATCTATTTCTCTATCTAAAAAAAAAGAAAAAAGGAAACAAGTCCCCATCTTCCCCCTTCTTTTTTCCTCCCCTGACTAACCTCCCCCTCCTCCTCCTCCCCCTCCCCCCCAACATTAACAGCTGGTGGTCCACTGTTTCCTCTTTAAGCACGGAATCTAATGAGACCCGATCGAGAAAATGTTCAACATCTGTCCCAACACAATAAAAGTTTAACCCGGAATCGCGAGTCACGCCCATGTCCGATTTATAGTCTTAGTGACCTATGGGCGGCGTGGTGTCGTCCTAGATCGAAATGGGCGGAGGTCCGCGGGCGTGGGTCTAGATACCGTCCGGGTTTTTACCCTCGTGTGGAAATGAGATATCGTCGGGAGGAAAAAAAAAATTCGTTCGGCGAAATTCGTTCGTTGTAATATTGGTATTGTTCGCTTTTGCTCTGTCGTTAATTCCGCATCGACGTGTTTATGTCACCGTAATCTCGGGCTATTTATGTATCGATAATACGAACAAACCTCGTTTAAGAAGTCTCTCTTCCCGTTGACAATAGCGAACCGAAACTACTTAACCTTTTTAAGTGTCTATATACCTTGCTCCTCCATACTAAAATCTTCCCCAAACAAACAAACTTTCAAAGCTCGTTAGGACTGTACAAATCTCACACTCCCCCCCCCCCCCACCACCACCTCATCCCCGCCCACTCACGCCCACGCAAATCCCCCCATTCCATCCCGACTTTTAATTTGTAATTGCCAATGATGCATCTCACCATAACAGAAGTCAACCAAGAGGAGGAGGGGGAGGCAACAGGAGGCCCCTTTGCAATACAGCTCTTATGCTCTCCTTGCATAAAGACGGAGATCCCTTCCCCCGGGCGTCGCGACATTCCTGGGGCCGACCTAGGGGGAGAAAAAGCCAAGCCACTAATGCTGGCTCCACAGGTTAAATAGATTTACATCGATGTTTATGGCTCGCTTTTACAGCATGGACGTGCGGGTGACTGTTTATATTGCATTGTTGACCCCCACCCGGAAAACTCGAACGGGTGTGAAAACTAGTGGGGGAGGGGGGGAAGGGACGGAAGGGAGGGAAGAGGGAGGGAGGGAAATATTCAACCTTTTCCCCCCCCTCTCTCTCCTCCTTTCCCCTCCTTTTCCCCCTTTCCTTACTACCCCTTCCTTACCACCTTACTCTCCATCTCCCCCTCCCTACCTCTCCTCTCCACCCCCTCCCTTCCCACCTTTCCCCCTCCTCACCCCTCCTCCCTCTCCTTTCCGTTAATGCTTAAGGAGTCTCATTAAATATTTTTGCAGCGACCACAGATATTTGGCTAAGAACACGTCTAGGACCTAGCGAGGCGAGTGTGGTCATGTGCGCGCGCTGTCGCCAGGTGCGGGGGGTATAAATACACACATATATGCAATAAACACGTGAGGAGAAAATGGGAGAGGAAAGATAATAGGATATTGCAATCGTTACCGATACAATAAAAGTTTTGAAACGGTACTAACCGGATTCCATCCGTGACTAAAATGGATGAGATTTATGATTTTTGGCTTTTTTTGTTCAGGTTCAGGATGTTGTTAATTAGAACATATCAGAGCTCCGAAATACCTGAGGACTGTTACGCTAATTTCCTAAATATCGGTATTATGTGAGGATGATACCTTCGTAACACACACACACACACACATATATATTTGTGTGTGTGTGTGTGTGTGTGTGTGTGTGTGTGTGTGTGTGTGTGTGTATGTGTTTATTTTGTGTGCTCTCCGAAAAAAACGCCTTCGTATTAGTCGTTTTCCTACAGAAGATTTGATAAAGAAATTCTCATGGCGAGACGATACTAACCAACGAAAGCTAATACGTGTAAAAAGTGTCATACCAACACTCTCTGAGCTCTGACGAATTACGATAAGGATATTTATGACACTGATTAAGTAGTATAAGTTCAGGAAAAAGGAAATGGGAGTCTCAAGCGTAATATTTACATGTTCATTCTTTCAGCAAAAGACAAAACACTATACTGAGAATGGGACTGGCATTAGGGTATGTTTGTGTGTGATCAATATCGATGTACAGATTGAAGACACATGTATAAAAGATAAAGGATTACACATTAATTTACGAATTATGCATAAGAACAGTTGTTTTATAATATCATAATATATAATAAACACACACACACACACACACACACACACACACACACACACACACACACACACACACACACAGCACACACACAAAGGGTACAAAATATAAAGACGATAAATCACAGGTACACAAAAGATGACAAGACTAAAGCCCCGGATTTAAGAAAGCCTAATGAATAATAATGATAATAATAATAAAACATGAGAAGAAGGTCCAATGAATGAACAAGTTCGCGCAAGGCCCACCAAACGGAATCACGAATCGAACTCATGCTTCACTGACACAGTGAATCACGGTTCGAGACAGTCCGTGGTTGATCGTGGCGCAGAAAGCTTTAGATGGTAGAGGCGAGGTAGACAATTTTCCCCTAATGACGATGCCGTGGTTATCAATTATGTATTTCTGATTACCCAACGAAAAACAGATTTATATCCTGCGTGAATGACAAATATCTCTCTCATTCCCTCCGCCCCACTGCCTTCCAAATGATAATGATAAGAAACAGAAATATTTGGAGTCCACGTTTCCGATTTTGTCATTTTCGGTCGGCCATATTCAAGGTTGAGTGATAAATATGATATAATTGCATCCGTTTTGACAAAGTGCTTTTGGCTGAATCATGCTGGACATTGTGAAGAAATAGACGCGTGGTGTGTGATGATATGAAAAGGTTTGTGAGTATATAAATCATGCGCTTTTAAAATTATATAAATTTTGACGAACAGGTACATGTGTAACGCCTGGATAAAAGGGTTAAAATCTTGCAGGGTCATTGAAAGTTTGGTGATCATTGTCGTTGAATTATAGCAAGGGTGAATCCAATAGGAAGATGATTATCGAGTGGCAATAAAACTTGAATAGGTTAACAGCAACAATGATAAAAGTGAGAAGAAAAATGTGATCAAGTATAGGTGCGAAAACAGTTATAAATTCTGCAAGTGTGGCAGGTGAAATAATTAATAACCTTGATAGATCTTCCTGGTAACAAATATTGCAAAAGCTGAATTGCCAAAGTGTTATAATGAACATGGTGATATCAGATGTTCTAGTAAAAGCAAATAAAAAAATACTAAACACTGTAACTATAAACCTTTTTAAAACCTTTGTGATTATACAGTAACATAGCGATAGGAGCATTTATCGTTATATAATTTTATCATATGACAATAGTGTGATGTGAATTATATGATGTAATGATAATAATAATGATGTTTATGAAATAATAGTGACATTAACAGCAACAACAACATAATGATAATAGTGATATGGTAGAATGTTAAAAAAAACAGTAATAAGAGCAATGATAATTATGAATACAAATGACACCAATCTTCGTAATATTTGTAATAACGAAGAAAGTGTTAATATCAGAGAAAATATGGAAGAAATGATAACAAATGTATGATAAGGATAATGGATAATGGAAGGTTCTTTGATGATAAAAAAAATAATATTTAGTATAATGATGATGATATAATAATGATGATGATAAAAAACACAACTGTAATGATAATGATAATCTTAACTATGATAATACTAAATAATAATGATAAGGTTGGTAACAATAATTATATTAATAATAATGATAGTAATAATAATAATGATATGATGATAATAATGATCATAATAAAGATAATAATGATGATAATAATAGTGATAATGATAACAATGATGGTAATAATATAAGAAATAACGGTGATAATAATAATAATAATAATACTAATGATAATGATAATGATAATTATAATAATAGTAATAATAATAATAACAATAATAAAGATGATAATAAAAAACTCAAATACTGATAATTAAAATGATAATTACATTAATAATAGTAATAGTATTAATCATGATAATTACAGTAATGTTGAAAGACTGAACAAAAAAGCTATAGACAATGACAATTCACAATGAAAGAAGACCAACACTTCTAAGATTAATCTCTCTCTCTCTCTCTCTCTCTCTCTCTCTCTCTCTCTCTCTCTTTCTCTCTCTCTCTCTCTGACTGTCTGTCGTTTTCTCTCCCCCCCCCCTCTCTCTCTCTAGCTATCTATCTCACTACCTACCTACCTGCCTCCTCCCCTTCACTTAGCAATAAACGATATAAACGCACAATATCTATCCTTTAGAATAGCTAGGAGAGAGAGAAAATAGATATGAGACCGAGGAAGATAGCAAAAAGAAAGTGAGACGGAAAAAAGAGAGATGAAATTAAACATAGAAGAAGAAAAAAGAAAAATAGACATAGAAAGAGAGAGAGAGAGAGAGAGAGAGAGAGAGAGAGAGAGAGAGAGAGAGAGAGAGAGAGAGAGAGAGAGAGAGAGAGAGAGAGAGAGAGAGAGAGAGAGAGAGAGAGAGAGAGAGAGAGAGAGAGAGAGAGAAAGAGAGAGAGAGAGAGAGAGAGAGAGAGAGAGAGAGAG
>NC_051390.1:49348258-49353258 GCF_015228065.2 Penaeus monodon | reverse complement strand
TTCTGCTCTAATGATAAGGAAAAATATCTCTTTTTTTTTTTTTTTTTTTTTTTTTTTTTTTTTTTGCTTTCTGTTTTTTTTTTGTATGAGTGGAAGAGGGATCTTATATTGTAAAGAAACGAAATTTATGAGGAAAAGTTATGTGGAGGCCAAATAATTATCGGTCCTGAGAGCAGGTGACGGCAGATAGAGTGGTAAGTGATGCGAGAATAAAGAATAAAAACAAGAAGGCAGTTTTATATAAAAAAAATATTCATAATAATTGATTACATATGTGTGGTATGTATATGTAATATGTATGTATAATATGTGTGTGTATGGTGTGTGGGTGTGGTGTGCGTTGTGTGTGTGGTGTGTGTGTGTGTGTGGTGTGTGTAACATATATATTATCTATATCATATATATATATATATATAATAATATATATATATATATAATATATATATAATATATCTATATTTTTATACATAGATGGTATATATTTACGCTATTATAATATCTTCTATGTACTCTTATATATACATATAGCATATATACTCTCTCTATATCATATATATCTATATATAATCACATATACCACACACACCCACACACAGACCCACAACCACCACACACACACCACACCACACACACAACCTAACACACACCCATATATCTATCATCTATATTATAATATATATATAATATATATATAGTCTATATATATTTGATATATATATTGTATACTAATAACTAATTCTAAATATACAATATAGATAATATATATATATATATATACTATCTATATATATCTATCTATATATATAGATGTTGTGTTTGTGTGGGTGTGTGTGTGTGTGTGTGTGTGTGTCTGTCTCTCTATATATATATATATAATCCTATAACATACATACACTCTCATATACTCTACTAATATATATATATACTTTATCTATATCTATATATATATATATAACTATATACATTATATACATACATATACATTACATAACCACACACACACACACACCCAACCACACGCACACACACACGCACACACCACACACGACACACACACACAACAACACACAAATAGTCACACACACGCACACATACACACACACACACACACACCACCCACACCACACCACACACACACACCACACAACACCCACACACACACACACACACCCCCCCACATATATATATATATATATATATATATATATATATATAGTAATATTATATATATATAGGATATATATATATAATCTCTTTATATATATACGCACGCATATAACAGCAATACATATTATATCTATGTATCCACACAGAACAGAAGGCAGAAGACAGACAGATCCAGAAATGGAGAGAGAGAAAGAGAGCAGAAGCAACATAATTGTGAGAAAATAGTGAAAATCACGTTGATCAGTCAAAGTTTCGCCAAAGGAAGAAAGTTTAAGCGTGAATCGGAAGACATTTTAAAAGAAAAAGTTTGCGAGAAGGAGAGGAAAAGGAGAAAACAGAAGAGTGGGTGAGAAATCCTTCAACAAGGTTAATCGTCTGATTCGTGATTGTTATATATTGTTTATTTATCTATCAGCCTTAGCTGTCTGTTTTATGGTAAATGGTCGTGTGTGTGTGTGTGTGTTGTGTGTGTGTGGTGTGTGTGTGTGTGTGTGTGTGTGTGTGGTGTGTTGGGTGTGTGTGTGTGGGTGTGTGTGTGTGTGTGTGTGTGTGCATATGTGGTGGTATTTATAATATGTATAATAAATATCAATATATATATATAATATACTATATATTATAGTCATATCTATTATTATATATAATATTTATAGAATACACACCACACAACACACATCACACACCACACTACACACACACACACACACAGAACAACACACACACACCCCACATACACACACAGAACCCACACCCACACACACATCCACACACAACACACACACACACACACACACCACACAAACACATATATATATTATCTATATATTATCTATATATATATATATCTATATATATATATATAAGATATAGATTCATAGATATAGGATCATAGATATAGATATATAAGATATATATATAACATATATGTAGTATCAGTATATGTGTGTGTTGTGTGTGGGTGTGTGTGATGTGTGTGTGTGTGTGTGTGTGTGTGTGGTGTGTGTGTGTGTGGTGTGGGTGGTTGTGTGTGATGTGTGTGTGTGGTGTGTGGTTGTGTGTGTGTGTGTGTGTTGTTGTGTGTGTGTGGGTGTTGAGTGTGTGTGTGTGCTATGTTATGTTTGTGTGTATATAATGGTATATATATATATACTATAATATATATATTATATATTATATATATATATATATATATATATATAGATGTATATAATATATATATGTAAAATATATATATGTATATATATAGATCATACATATATATATATATATATATATATATTATAATCTCATAATAATAAAACTATATCATATATATATCTTATCTATATATATATATCTCTCTGTCTATTATCTATACCCTATATATCCTCTCTATCAATAGGACTATCTATCCTGGTGTACTTCTCTCACTATCTCATCTATCTATCTCTTCTTCTCTATACTCTCCTCTCTCTCTCTACTCCTCCATCTATCTCTCTATTATCTCTCTATATGGCCTCTCTCTCATCTGTCTCTCTCTCCTCTCCTCTCTCCGATCTCTCATCTCTTCTCATCTCTCTCTCCTCTCTCTCTTCTCCAGCCTCTTCTCTCCTCTCTCTCTCTCTCTCTCTCTCTCTTCCTCATCTCTCTCCTCCTCCTCTTCCTCTCCCTCTCTCTCTCTCCTCTCTCTCATACTCTACTCTCCCTCTCTCTCTCTCTCTCTCCTTATCTCTCTCTCTTCTCTCTCTCTCTCTCCCTCTCTGTTTTTCCTCTTGTGTCTATTTTTTTCTTTGTGTTTTGTTTGTCTGTGTGTCTTTGACGGTGCATGACCTAATGTTTTAAGGATTCTTTCCGACTCCTGTCCCGCTTACTGAGGACCCATTTTAGAGCTTACAATGACTCCCTCCCCATCATGATCATCCTCTCATAACAAACATATATTTCTCTATCATCTATTTTACTTTTATTCATTATAATCTATATATCTATTTATTATATATTTATCTCTTAATATAAATCTATATATGATTTTATATATCTTATATATATTCTCTATCTATTCTTCCTCTCTATCTATTTTTTTTATATCTCATTCTTATATATTATTACTTATATATTATCTCTATATTATTATTTATATATTCTTATCTCTATATTTATATATCTATTTTATTTTAATCTCTTATCATATTCTTTTATTTTTTAGTCTCTATATATCTTATCTTATATCTTATATATATATATTTATTCTTCTATTATTTATCTTTTCTTATATTTATTTTATATTTTTTGTTTTTTTTTTTTTTTTTTGTGTGTGTTTGTCTGTGTGTCTTTGAAGGTGATGATAATGTTAAGGATTATTTAAGATATGTAACGTTATGATGACATTTTGATATGATTACAATCTGATAATATATAATAACAACTCAAAAACACGACAACAACACAACAACAACAAAAACAACAACAACAAAAACCAATAGTAATAATAATACAATAAAAATAATAATAAAATTTATTGCTAATAACAATGCTACTAACAATAACAACAACAATAATAATGATTATGTTAATAATAACAATATCAATAATAATAATAATGGTGATAACAATCATAAAAATGATAATGATAATGACAATAATAACAGTAATAATCAACAAGAACACGAACAACAACAACAACAACAGCAACAAAAATATAATAATAATAATAATCTAATAATAATAAAATAATGATAATTAATATAATAAAAATAGTAATGATAATAGTACATTATATTGTAATAATGATATCAATAACGCAACAGAAATACAAAAGCAACAACAACAACAATATAAATAACAATAAAATAATAATGATAATAAATAAATAATAATACAATGAAAATAATAATAAAATAATATAATAATAATAATGTATATATAATAATATTTTAATAATTAAAATAATGATAATATAAATAATAATAATATATAATATGATAATAATAATAAATAATAATTATTATTATTATTATCATTATTATTATCATTATTATTATTATTATTATTATTAATGATAATGATAATAATGAAAACAATAACAACAACAACAATAATAATAATGATAATAATAATAATAATAAAAATTTAATAATAATATATAATATAAGATATGAAATATTTAATAGTAATATTATGCTGATGACGGTGATAATGATAATGATAATAAATAATGATATGGTAATGATATGATATGATAATGTGATATAATCTTATATATAGTATATAATTCATTAATATAATAATCCTAATATAATATATAATAATAATATGTATAATATAATAATAATAATAATAATAATAATAATAATAAAACTGATAGTGATGATAATGATGATAAAATTATAATTATATAACAGCAACAACAATGATTATGATGAGGATGATAGCAACAATACTTAAAATGATATTACTAACAGTAATAGAGCAACAGCAAAAAAAAAGAAAGAGAGAGAGAGAAAAAAACTTTACCCAAGACCCCGAAAGAGCCAGCAGAAGAGCGCAAGTCTCTCAGTGTCCTTTAAGTATAGTTGACTTGGAAGGAAACTTTGCCCGAGGGAGATCCGAGAATTTCGGAAGGTTGCAAAACTCTACGGGGTAAAGCCCGGTTTCAGAGTGCTTGAAGCCGCCGCGCGATATTTGGTCGTTGAGAGATGTGGGTATTTGTTTTTTGTTTGTTTCCTTGTTTGTCAGTTTGTTTTCTTGTTTGTCCTTTTTTTTATCTGGTTTTATTTTCGTTTGTATTTTTGCTCCTGTTCAGCCAAAACTTCAATACCAATTTCTTAACCACCTTCTGCCCCTCCTCCTTTTCT
>NC_051390.1:49344706-49348158 GCF_015228065.2 Penaeus monodon | reverse complement strand
ACAGAGACAGAAACACTAGACACAACTAGAGACGAGACAGACAGACAACAAAAGACAGACAACAACAACGAACAGACACGAGACAGAAACACATAGAGAGACAGAGACAGAGACGGACAGACAGACAGACAACAACAAACAGAAACAGACACAGAGACAGAAACCTGGAACGAGCCAGAGCGAGAACAGAACAGACAACAAACAGAAAAACCAGAGACAGAAACACATGAAACGGCCAAGACAGACAAATAAACAGAATGATCCCAAAACCGCCTTTACCTCTCCCTTTCCGGGGGTACACACCTGATACCAAGACCCAGGTACCAACATACCAAAGTTGCCCTGGTTGCTGCCACTCCTAGGCATACTTCGCCACATAGGAAACACCAGGATAAAACATTCCTGAAACATCGCTATAGGTTTCACTGGATAGCGATGTGCGTGCAGGTGTCCCACGGCCGGCTTTTTAGACCTGTCGCTTGGGTGCAGTTGATCGTCAGTGGGGTTTTGGTGTGTGTTGTTTCTTTTCTTTCTTTTTTCTTTTTTGGGTTTTCTTCTTGTTATTATTATTGTTATTCTTTTTCTCGATTTCTGTTTCTTCGTCTTTTTCTCTTTTTTTTTTTTTTCTATTTTTATTTCTCTTTCTTCGGCTTTTTCTTTTTTTTTCTTTTTCTTTTTTCCTTTTTCTTTTTCTTTTTATCTCTCTGTCTCTTCTACTTCTGTTTCTCCTTCTCCTTCTCCTTTTCTTTGTCTTTCTCATTCTCTCTTCTTTTTCTCTTTCTCTTTCTCCTTCTTCTCCTTCTTCTCCTTCTTCTTCCCCCTCTCTACTTCTTCTCCTTCTTCATCTACATTTTCTTCTCCTTCCTATATTTTGTTTTTTTACTTTAATATTATCATCCATTTTATAGCCAATATAACCGATCGGTTTAGGTCGTAAAACTACCTTATTTAGACATGGGATCACAAAAAAACACAAAAACTTTATTTCTGTAGGATTTCTAACATTTTTGACCTTGTTGTTGACAAGGAAAAATGAAAAAACAATTAGGCCCGATTCCTATGCTATGGGTTAATGGGTTTGTGTGTTGTGTTGTGTGTGTGTGTGTGTGTGTTTTGTGTGTGTGTGTGTGTGTATATATATTATAAAATATATATAATTATTATATATATCTATATATATTATATATATATTATATATATATATATATATGTGTATAAATATATATAATTTATATATATATTATATATTTATTATATATATATATATATTATATATATGTTAATGTGTGTGTGTGTGTGTTATTTTAAAATATTATATATTATATATTATATATATAATATTATTTTTATATATATATATAAAATTTGTGTGTGTATATATATAATGAGGAGACAGAGTAGGATAGATATACAGAGATATATCTATAGATATAGACATAGATATATATGTGTGTGGTTGTGTGTGTGTGTTGTGTGTGTGTGTGTGTGTGTGTGTGTGTACTATATACATATATATGTATTTATGTATATAAACGTATATAGTGTATATAAAACAAAATATTGTGTATATGTATGAGGAGAGAGAGAGAAAGAGAGAGAGAGAGAGAAGAGAAAGTCAACAACCACTCCACTGACAAAAGCTCCCTTCAGGAACACCAAACCCACCCAACCAAACCCCACCCCCACCCCAAACCCCCACCCACCCTTACCCACCCCCCCACCCCAAAAAAAGGGAGAACAAGGCACGGAGTATAAATTAACCCCTTTATGCCCTCCGCCCATCTTTTCTCTCCCTAATACCCATTGTTAGAACCATATGGGCGGGTGTTAGTGCCCCATTCACGCCTAAAGACCTAATCCTAGTGTCTCTTTACGCTGTTACGCTGGTTAGGATTAGGGGAAACGGGCCTTGTCTGTCCTGGTAATTTCATCTCTTTTGTTGGGTTCTGTTGTTTCTGTTGTTTTTTTTGTTGTTATTTGTTTTTATTTGTCTTTTACTTTTTTTTTTTAGTTCTTTTTATTTAGATGGATTTTGCTTTTTTTTTTTGGGGGGGGGGGGAGGGATTTCATTTCATTGTTTATTTGTTTCTTCCCTTTGTCGTCTTTTCTTTATTTCTTAATTTTTTCTGTCTTTATTTATATTTTTTTGATACCCTTCTCTCTCTCGCTCTCTCGCTCTGACTCTCTCCTCTCTCTCTCTCTCTCTCTCTCTCTCTCTCTCTCTCTCTCTTTCCTCATACTTCTTTTCCCTCTACCTTTCTTCCGCCCTTTCCTCTCTTCATCCCCCCCTCCTCCCCCTCTTTACTCTTTCTTTCCTTCCCTTCCTTTGTTCTCCATCTCCCCCCTCCCCTTCCCACCCCCACACCGTCCTTTCTCCCACCCCCCCTCCCCACCCCCTTTCCTCTACCTCTCCCTTTTCTCCCTCCGCACCTCCCTTCCCATCCCCTCCTTCCCCCTCCCTCCACCTCCCCCCTTTTCCCCTCCCCTTCTCCTTGTTCACCATCTTCCCTCCCCTTCCCCCTCCCCCCTTCCCGCCCCCCTCCACACCCTCCTTTCTCATCCACCTCCCCCCCCCCTATTCCCCTCCCCCTCCACACCCTCCTTTTCTCACTCCCTCCCCCTCCAAACCACCCTCCTTTCTCACCCCTCCCCCTCCCCCCCTCACACCCTCCTTTCTCCCCCCCCTCCCCCTCCCCCTTCACCCCGCTCTCCTGTGATAATTTTATAGCTCTGTATATTCTTTTCTTCTATGTTCTGACTTGCCCGAGCTCACTATAACTACATTTATGGCTCGAGGAATAATATTTTGCAAAAGAGAAAGGGTTTTTAAAGGGAAAGATTTTTGAAATATTGTTTTTGATGATGATTTTCTCTTTGTGGGGGAAAATGTAATTTTTTTTTGGGGGGGAGGAGGGGGGTTTTCCTTATGTTTTTTTTAATTCGTTTATTTGTCATATTTTTTATTATGTTATTTTTATTATTAGTAGTAGTATAGTGGGAGTAGTAGTATCATTATCATTATCATTGTCATTATCATTAGATTTTCGTTGATATAATCATTATCAATATCACCATTATTATCAATACTATTATTATTGTCTTATTACTGTTGTTATATTTATTATTTATCATAACATGTAGCATTGTGTTTGTTTTCTTGATAATTTTATGATAAACTGAAAATTAAGTACATGATAAACAAAGAAAATTCAAGACTATTTTAATCAGGAATTTGCTTACATATTTACGGTCATCTGTCTGAGCCTGATTAAACGAAGTCGATAAAATTACGTAACCAGATCTATATGTCCCTTTTGAGTGGAATTAGGTAGTTTGATCACCGAACATTCCTAGAATTGGTGAAAATTGAAGCGTCATCTTTTAAATTCTGTTCACCTGGTGATTTCATTTTTATTGGGAAGGGGGGGAGACTCCTCTCTATTTATCTCTCT
>NC_051390.1:49327206-49332206 GCF_015228065.2 Penaeus monodon | reverse complement strand
TGCGATCGCGATGACAAGCATATGAATATAATTCCTGTATTTTTCCTCTTGTTTTAATGATTTAATGATAATGCTATCGATAACTAAAATAGCTGCAATAATACCCGTCCATAAAATGGTTCGAAATATTCTCCATTACACAACGAGGCATGAGTCAGTTCTGGTTGCCTTTTTTTTTTTTTTTTTTTTATGAGCCGAGGTGTTTCAAAAAAGCATATATACCTTCAACTTTAAATGTCATTCATGTCACAGACACGATAGAATAAAAAGAAATGCAGTCCTATAATACGTTTTTACAAAAAAAAAAAAAAAAAAAAAAAAAAAAAAAAAAAAAAAAAAAAAAAAAAAATCATTACTGATATTATGTTGTTTCGACGCCGGAAGCTAAAAAGTGATCACGCCAAACTAACATTTTTATATTATGTTATAGTATATATATATATATATATATATATATATATGTAACTTACCGAAATAAGTGAATGGTTTTGGTCATAATCTGCCTGGGTGATATTTAGGAGAATTATCAGTAAATGTCAGGTGGGGATGATCACCTTCTGACATATGAGAGAGAGCGAGAGAGAGAGAGAGAGAGAGAAAAGAAAGAGAGAGAGAGAGAGAGAGAGAGATTAGGGGGTGGGGGAAAGAGGAAAGTTATTAATAGAAAGAAACTCAAACTTCTAAAATAAATATGACGTAGAAAGTGACCTTCATAAAAAAAAATGATTAGATAAATAAATAAAATTTCAAATCATCCATAACTACAGTAGCCATCTTCGATATAAAAAAAAAAACTCTCACCTTTTTTTCTTTCTTTCTCTTTCGCCTTTTCTTTTCCTTCCATTTTTTTTTCTTAATTCTTCCATTCCCTTCTTCGTGTTCTGTCTTGTCCCTTTTTTATTGCCTCCTTCTCTTCCACTCTTCCATTCTCCCCGTGCATCCGTTTTGGAAATGAACAAGACAAACGTGGAAAATACCAACCGCCATTTTTTCGTTACTGTTGTTGTTCGTGTATTGTTTGTGAATATCGTCATAGCGGAAAAAAATTATGCTGTTGCTATTTTAAACTAGCAACGATCGGCCAAACTCGGCGGAAATCTCCAATTTTTTTTTCCCCGGGCGAGCCAAGTCCGCCGCCATATTGGCTCGCGGACTTAATACCTTTTTTTTAAGACGTAAATAATTTTTCTTTCTTTCTTTTCTTTTCTTTTCTTTTGGTTGTTTGTTCTTATGCTCTTTTTTTCTACTTTATATGCTTTATTTTGTGTTTTTCATTTTATTTTATGTATTTTTTTTTTATTTTTTATATATATTTGTTTTATCTTTTTTATATATATTTGTTTTCTTTTTTATATATATATTTTTCTTTTTTTATATATATTTATTCTCTTTTTATATGTATTTATTCTCTTTTATATATATATATATCTATTATCTTTTTTATTTATACTCTTATTATCTTCTATTTTTTACATACTCTTTTATTTTATATTTTTCTAGTCTTTTCTTATCTATTATTGAATTCGCCTATTTACCACTTATCAATGTTTTCTTCTGCATTTTATTCGTTCAATTGCCTTTTAGTTACTGATTATTCACGCAATAGTTTCCGAAAAATATACACATCGAATACTTTCTTACATTGACTAACATAATTAATGTTCTAGTTTAAATGAAAATCTCTACCCTAACTAGTTTTTTTTTTAATGAAAATCTCTTAGTTAAAATGACAAAAGGTTAGTTGTCATAACACGAACCAATTAACACGGCAGCGTAAAGGTTAATAATTCTCTATAATTGACAACATTACAACGCAAATAACAACAGGTCATTATGAATAACAGCATCACCGTAGTTGACAACAATGCCCCATTATATGACAGTAGTTCACCACGGCTGACAGCTGACCACGGCTGACAGCTGACCACGGTCTCACATTCACTGCCCACAATCAAGAGAAATGAGCCCAAGATATTAATTAATCACCAAAGGACATACCCATAATTGAACATGTACCCAAGTACCTACTCCCTGGCCCCCTGCCCCCCCTACCCCTTAGCCACCTACTCAAGTGACAGCAGTTCGCCACGCTTGACACCTCACCATACCCCCTCCCCCCTTCCCTTCCCCCTCCCCTTCACACAATACGCAGAAATTAATCACCGGAGCTGAAACAAAAGCGACGTACGCACGCACGCACGCACGCACACACGGACGTACTGTACGCATACGCATGCGCGAACACATACACAACACACACACACACATACACACACACACACACACATACACACACACACACACACACACACACACACGAACACACGCGCACTGTATCCTGTCATTAGCGAAAGCAAGTGAATCCCGTTGACCTCTGACCCCGACTGAGAAATGACAAGTGCCCAAATGAGTCAGTCAACGGGTCATGGAGGGGGAGGGGGGGGGAGAAGAAGAAAGGGGGATAGGAGAGGGGTAACATGAGAGAGGGAAGGGAGAGGAGTGATAAAGGGTAAGAGAGGGAGAGGGAGGAGGGAAGTGAATAAGATAGAGAGGGGAATGGGAAAGGGCAAAGAACTAAAGAGGGAGAGGAAGAGGGCAAAGAGCTGGAAGAGGGGAGAAGAGAGGGCAAGGTTTGAAAGAGGGGAGAGGGAGAGGGCAAAGAGCTGAAAGAGAGGGGAGAGAAGGAGGGTCTGGAGTCGTTATGAATCACATTCTGTTTGCATCCGGGCTGTATTTGCATAAAGTATAATGTATTGATAATTAGTTTCGCTGTTCACGTATAGGTGGTTTCCCGCTGGTGAAAGTGTGGGCCCGGGATTTTTAAATATTTTTATGCATTCGTTATTATTGTTTGATTGACAGGGGCGTGGGGTGGGGAAGGGGGGGGAGGTATCCATGTTTCCTTACCCCTACCATACCCCCTTTCCCATAACCCACCCCCCCCCTACCCCCTACCCACCTACCCACTGGTCAGTCATCTCATGTGGTGGGCATTTTTTCTTGCTACTCCTCTTTTTTTCTTTCCCCTCCCTTTACCTTCCCTTCTCCTCCCCCCCTTGCTCCTCCCCCAAACGCCCTCCCTCCTTACCTTCTTTCTTCTCCACCCTAATTGTCCCTCCCTTCCTCCCTCCCCCTTCATTTCTTGCCTACTCCCCCCCTACTCAACCCCCCCCACTCCCCCTCCTTCCCTCTCTCTCTCCCTCTCTCTCTCCCTCCCTCCCTCCCTCCCTCCCTTCCCTTCCTCCCTCCCTCCCTCCCCCCCTTCCTCTCTTCCTTTCCTCCCTCCTTCCCCCCTCCATCCCTCCCCCCCTCCCTCCCCTTCCTCTCTCCTTTCCTCCTACATCCGCTCTTATCTTTTTCCCTATTACCTCCCCTCTCTCATCTCCCCCTTCTCAAACCCATCACTCCTCTCCCTCCCCCCCACCCCCACCTTGCTGTTACAAAGGCCTTGTTACAATTTCCTCCATCGCCATCCCCCCCCCCCCCACCCCCACCCCCCGCGGCCGTCACGTGACTCTGACTAATTATTTACCTTGGTAGGATTTTTCCGTTTTTGGGGGGAGGGGGTGGAAGAAGGAGGGGGGGAAGTGACCCCTTTTCCCTTTTAAATTATTTGAGTCTTTCGCTTCTTTTGGTTTGCCGGATTTTCGGTCCTTTGGTCCCGCCGGATTTTCGGGCCTTTGGTCTGCCGGATTTTCGTCTTTCGGTCTGCCGGATTTTCGATTTTTCTTCCTCCCCTTCCTTCCTACCTTCCATTTTCGGGCGGATATTTTTTTTGGTCTTTCTGTCCGCTGATTTTCGATCTTCGGTCCTTTTGCTCCTTCGGTCTTTTCGCTGTTCGGTCTCTCGTCCTTAAAATATATCGTTTTTTTTTTTTTCAAACCTTGATTTTTTCCTTTTAAACCCCTTTTTTCGCTCTTTCGTTCAAAACGGCCCCTTTCGATTTAGAATATTTTTTTTTTTTTGGGTCTATCGATCTGTCTTTTTTTGGCTCCTTTGGTCATTTGCCCCCTCGGCCTTTCGGCCCTTTCGATCTATCGTCTTCGATCTGTCGCTCCCTCGGTCTTTGGGTCCTTCGATCTACGCTCTTTGATTCCTTCGATTTTCGTCTTATTCCTTCGGTCTATGCCCTTGGGTTTTTGATCTATCGCTCCTTGGGGTCTATCCCCCCTCGGTTTTTCGGGCCTTCGTCAAATCGTCTTTGATTCCTTGGGTCTTTCGGTCAGTCGCTCCTTCGGTCCTTCGGTCTATCCTCCCTGGGTTTTATCGCCCTTCGGTCTATCGCTTTTTGTTCTTTCGGTCTTTCGGCCACCCCTCTTCAGTCCTTCGATCTTCGCCCTTCGCTCCTTCGCCCCTTTCGGTCCTTCGACTTCGCTCCTTGGGTCTATCGCTCCTTCGGTCTATCGTTCCTTCGGTCTATCGCTCCCTCGGTCTTTCGATCCTTCGATCTATCGCCTTTGATTCCTTCGATCTTTCGGTCTATCGGTCCTCGGTCCTTCGGTCAGTTGCGTCTCCTGTCCGCCACCTGATATGAGATCACCCAGACAATGTCCCCCTTGGAAAGTCAGAGCAAAACCTGTTTTTATTTTTTTTTTTCGGAAGTTGTAACAAATTTAATAAATTTAATATACAAATCGTTTGGAAACCAGAGAAACCGGTTTTTGGGTTTTGGAAGTTGTAAAAGTAGAATAGGAATGATAAGGATATATAAGTTTGGTTTTATGGGAAATGTAGCTTAACAAATTAGAATAAAACGATGTTTTTTTTTTTTATGGAAGTTCGACGAAATTAAGTAAAAATTAATTAATATGAATTTTGTGAAGATATGAGGTACATGTAATAATAGGAATTCTTATCATTGTTTGTGGGTACGTTTTCGCAATTTTGTTGAAGTAAAATATCGTGTTTTTGTTTATCTATCATGTTTTTGTTATCAACTACCGGTTTTGTTTTCTTTTCTATTATCCATGATTAAACAAAAATTTCTTTTTTTAATTTTT
>NC_051390.1:49317389-49319889 GCF_015228065.2 Penaeus monodon | reverse complement strand
TGGGCGTGCGGGCGTGAGGGCGTGCGGGCGAGGTGGGCGTGCGGGCGTTGGGCGTGCGGGCGTGAGGGCGTGAGGGCGTGCGGGCGAGGTGGGCGTGCGGGCGAGGTGGGCGTGCGGGCGAGGTGGGCGTGCGGGCGTGATGCGGGCGAGGTGGGCGTGCGGGCGGGGGCGTGGGGCGTGCGGGCGTGAGGTGGGCGTGCGGGCGGGTGGGCGTGCGGGCGTGAGGGCGAGGTGGGCGTGAGGGCGAGGTGGGCGTGCGGGCGTGAGGGCGTGAGGGCGAGGTGGGCGTGCGGGCGTGAGGGCGTGAGGGCGAGGTGGGCGCAATCCCCCTCTCTTTCACGGCCTGTCGCCGCGGACCAGCCCTACATTCGTCATTTTGCCTCTTTATCCCACTCTTTATCCTCCTCTCTGTCTCCCTCTTTATTTTCCTCTTTATCCTCCTCTTTATTTTCTTTTTATCCCCCTTTTTATCCCACTCTTTATCCTCTTCTTTATTCTTCTCTTTATCCCTCTCTTCACCCTCCTCTTTATCTATCTCTTTATCCTCCTTTTTCTATCTCTTTATCCTCCCTTTTTCTATCTCTTTATCCTCCCTTTTTCTATCTCTTTATCCTCCCTTTTTCTATCTCTTTATCCCCCTCTTTATCCTCCTCTTTATCCTTGCTTGCTTCTTTGTATTTCTTGTTTTCTTTGTGTTCTGTTTTGTTTTTATTTTTTTGTTATTTTTTGTTATTTTTTGTTATTTTTGTTATTATTTTTTTCTTTGTTTTCTAAAACTTGATTCGTGTTTTTTTCTTTGTTTGCCTTTTTTTTCTTTTTTTTTATTTGTATTTATTTGTTACTTTGCTATTTTCTTTCTCTTTATTCAGTTCTTTCTCCTTACTTGTTTCTTTATGTTATTCATCATCTTCTTATTCTTTTTTTCTTTCTTTCTTCGTCTGGAATCTTTATCACTATTTCACTCTGCTTCTTGTTCTTGTTATCATCATCTTTTGCCACTTATTCCTTTTTTTTCTGCTTCCTCGTTCGTAATGTTTTTTTTTTCGTATTGTCTCAGTTACTTTCGTCTTCTCTATCTCTCTATCTCCCCCTTTCTTCCCCCTCCTCTATCTACTCTCTTTGCTACTTTCCCATCCGTCTATCCCTTTCTCCTTCTTCTATCCTTCCACTTATTCCCCCTTACATCTCCCTTACCTCCTTCTCCCTCCTTCCGTTTCCTTCGCTTCCTCTTCTTTCCACCTACCTTCCTCTCTCCCTCCTCCTCCTTTTCCTCTTCCCTTCCACTCTCTCCACCTCCTTCTCTTCTTTCTTAAATCTCTTTTCACTCCTTTTCTTCTTTTCACCGCCTCCTACCTCCCTCTTTCCCTCCTGCTCCCCCTCCTTTCCACTCCCTCCCTTTCCACTCTACCCCTTCTGCTCCTTTTCCCTCCTCTTCCTCTTCCTTCCTCCTCCTCCTCCCCTTCCTCCTCCTCCTCCTCCTTTCCCTCCTCCTCCTTCCTCCCCCTCCTTTCCACTCCCTCCCCTTCCTCCTCCTCCTCCTCCTCTTCCCTCCTCCTCCTCCTCCTCCCCCTCCTTTCCACTCCCTCCCTTTCCACTCTACCCCTTCTGCTCCTCTTCCCTCCCCTCCTCCTCCTCCCCCTCCTTTCCACTCCCTCCCCTTCCTCCTCCTCCTCTTCCCTACCTCCCTTTTCACTCTTCTTTCCCCTTCCTCCTACCTCCCTCTCTCCCTCCTACTCCCTTCCTACTCCCCTCCCTTTAACTCCCTCCCCCCCCCCCCCCCCCCCCCCCCCCCCCCCTGAGTCACCAGGACCACCAAGCAAGAGAGCAAGCAAGCAGAACGCAAGGTAAAGCAACAATTGATCAAAATGCTGAAACTATCGATCTGAAAGCATACATAAAAAAAAAAACGAAAAAGAAGAAAAAATGGAAAAGAAATATCGAGATAGAATAAAAAAAAAAGAGAGAGAGAAAAAAAAGCAAAGCAAAGAAAGGAAAAGAAAAGAAAAGAAAAGAAAAGAAATGTAACGTGACAAACCAGTTTAGCGAAGAGAGGATACGGATATCCTCTCTTCGCTAAACTGGATTGTCACTCCGACCGGAGAGAGAGAGAGAGAGAGAGAGAGAGAGAGAGAGAGAGAGAGAGAGAGAGAAAGAAAGATGGAGAAAGAGAGAGACAGAGACAAAGAGAGAGACAGAGAGAGATAGAGACAGAAAGACAGAGACAGAGATAGATAGACAAATAGAGATAGAGATAGGTAGATAGATAGATAGACAAATAGAGATAAAGATAGGTAGATAGATAGATAGATAAACAGACAGACAGACATTTCGGACCATCGATACTGCACACTCCCCGTGGAAGGCAGACCATCGACGGCACGATCGCCTGAACTTTTTATTTTCTCCTTTCAGACTCATCGATTTTTCGCCGTCTGAGCCGCCCACTTGACCGTGAAAAGGGTTTTGCCGTAATCGACGCATGTGAGAACGCTAATTGGAG
>NC_051390.1:49308968-49312289 GCF_015228065.2 Penaeus monodon | reverse complement strand
TCTTTTTTTTTATCCATTATTATTATTATTATTATTATTATTATTATTATTATTATTATTATTATTATTATTATTATTATTAATATTATTATTATTATTATCATAACAATAATAAAAATGATAATAATAATAATAATAATGATAATAATAATAATAATAATAATAATAATAATATAATAATAATAATAAAATGATAATAATAATAATTATTATTATTGTTATTATTATCATTATTATTATTATTATTATCATCATCAGCTCTTCCGCATACTTCCATGTTTCTACATTCATAAATGCATTTATACATGTCTCTGTCTACCTTTAATGCCAATCTATCATCTATCTATCTATTTACACAACTCTCTCTCTCTCTCTCTCTCTCTCTCTCTCTCCCTCTCTCTCTCACGCAAACAAACAGCCTTCCGCATTTTCAAGCAAACACAGCCTCGCAAACAAACACAAGGCGACGCGAATCAGGAACTATACATCAGAAGCGGAAGTTGTAAGCTGTCAGGCTGTAATGAACCGGCGGTACCTCTCCTGTCATGCACAACAACCGACAGCGCATGACAGTCATGACAGCATATCACCGCGAGCGTGTCAGAGCTTCGAGTGCCTTCTGTCTGTGTTTTTGTTTCGTATTTGTTGCTCTGGTTCCTTGTGTGTGTGTGTGTTTGTTTGTATGTTTTATCTTTTATTTTTTAGTCTGTCTGCTTGCCTTCCACCCCCCTCCATCTCTCTCTTTTTCTCTCTCTCACCCTCTCTCTCGTTTTCTCTCCCCTCCCTCTCCCCCCCCTCTCTCTCTCTCTCTCTCTCTCTCTCTCTCTCTCTCTCTCTCTCTCTCTCTCTCTCTCTCTCCCTCCCTCCCTCCCTAAACTTCTCTCTCTCCCTCTCCCCCCCTCTCTCTCCCTCTCCCTCCCTCCCCCCCCTATCTCTCTCTCTCTTATCTAACACTGTGCTATTTTTCCCTCTCAAGTTTACATACCTTCTTCCTCTTTGGATAAAAAAAAGGCGGATAATGGAAGCGAATGGATGGATAGCAAAGAAAGATAACAAGGCTAGATAAGGAGAGATAAAGATGAGTTGTAAAACCTGTGAACCAAAGAGGAAAGTGATGTAGCGAAGCAGCAATGATTACAGGTTTAAATACAGTCTAATTCTCTAATAGATGTTACGATGGGGGACTGCACTAAATAATTTTAAAAATAATAGATATAAATGAGAATAATGATAATTGTTATAATAATAATGATAAATCTAACAATGATAATCTCAATAATAGAAAAAGATAGAACTGAATAATGAAAATGATAACTGTCATGATAATAATGATAAAGGAAAAAAGGATAATCTTGATGATAAAAAAAAAAAAAAAAAAAAAGAACTGAATGAAAAAAAATAATGATAATAGTCATAATAATAATAATAAATTTAACAAGGATAATCTTAATAATAGAAATAAAGAATGAAAATGAAAATAACTGTCATAATAATAATGATAAATTTAAAAGGGAAATCTTAATAATAATAAAAAAAAGCGTAATGGAAATGAATGATGAAAATAATGATAAGCGGCATAATAATAATGATGAAATTTAACAATGATAATCTTAATATTAATGAAATGATAATAATAAACAGAATTACTAAATAAGATAACTTTTTCGCATACATGCATGGTAAACGAATCAATATGTAGATGAATAAAAAAATTATACATAGAGATAAATCAATGAAAATGAATAAACACGAAAATAGATAGATAGACCAAAATAAACACGAAAATAAATATATAGAGCAAAGAAACACGTAAAGAAATAGACAAAGAAGCAAATAAATAGATAAATGATATAGAAGAAAGAACAAAGAAACAAAACAAACGAAAAGGGAAGAAAACGAAAAAAGACGAAAGCAGGAAACGAAGGCGGGGCGAAAAAGAGATAAAGAGTGAATAACGAAACGAAGAAAAGGCGGAGACTGATGAAAGGATAGAGATAAAGAGAGAAGAAATGATGAGGGAGTTGAGAAGGGAGAATGGAGGAAGGATGATAATTAGGGTGATGGATACGCTTGGAAGAGAAGGAGATAAGAGGAAATGAATAAAATTTCAGGGGACAAAGAGGGAGCGGAGATGGACAGATAAATGGGTAGACAGGCGCGCTCACGCATACACATAGATACAGACACACGAGTGCATGCATACGCGAGTGCGTACACACACACACACGCACACACGCACATACACACGCGAAGAGAGAGAGAGAGAGAGAGAGAGAGAGATACAGAGAGAGGAGAAGAGAGAGAGAGAGGAAGAGAGAGAGGGAGAGGAGGAGAGGAGAGAGAGAGAGAGAGAGAGAGAGAGAGAGAGAGAGAGAGAGAGAGAGAGAGAGAGAGAGAGACGGAGAGAGAGAGAGAGAGAGAGAGAGAGAGAGAGAAAGTTCCCATGCCTTAGGAATACTACGGTTATGCCATTAGTCAATATGTCTTCTGAAGTTAATAAGGCGAAGGAAATGTAAGAAGGAGAAGAGGAAGGGGAGATGAGGTAATGAAGGATGCTGAGATGATGCTAGGAGGAGTATATAGCAGGAAGGAGAGAGAGAGAGAGAGAGAGAGGGAGAGAGAGAGAGAGAGAGAGAGAGAGAGAGAGAGAGAGAGAGAGAGAGAGACAGAGAGAGAGAGAGAGAGAGAGGGAGAGAGAGAGAGAGAGAGAGAGAGAGAGAGAGATAAAGAGAACAAGAGAGAACGAGAGAGAGAGATAAAGAGAAAGAGAGAGAACGAGAGAGAGAGAGAGAGAGAGAGAGAGAGAGAAAGAGAGATAGGGAGATAGTGGGAGACAGACAGACAGAGTTAATCGAAAGTACTTATAATATATTCTTAAATGTCTAAAGCTTAATGTTTTTAAGAGCAGGAAAGTAGGCTAATTTGAGGAAATAATAGTTTTTTTTTTCTTTAATTTAACATTTAAGAGATCAAACGACACCGGGGATATGGCTTACGAAAGAGAGAAAAAAAGGCGAATAAACGGGATTAAAACGAGAGAGAGAGAGAGAGAGAGAGAGAGAGAGAGAGAGAGAGAGAGAGAGAGAGAGAGAGAAGAGAGAAGAGAAATGAGAGAGAGAAGAGAGAGAGAGAGAGAGAGAGAGAGGAGAGAGAGAGAGAGAGAGAGAGAGAGAGAGGAGGAAGAGAGAGAGAGAGAGAGGAGAGAAGAGGGAAGAGAGGAGAGAGAGAGAAGAAGGAAATGAGGAGAGGGGAGGAGAGGCGAGAGAGAGAGAGAGGGGTGGGGGAAAAGGAAGAGAGAGGAGAGGAAGAGAAGAGAGGAGA
>NC_051390.1:49301004-49308868 GCF_015228065.2 Penaeus monodon | reverse complement strand
AGAAGCGTTTTTGGGAGAAAAGAAAACAACGAAACCATTGTGTGAAAACATAGTGCATGAGCCCCCCTCTACTAGCCTGAAGTGAAGGGGAAGGAATGAAGGGGAAGGAGGGGAAGGGAGAGAGATGGAGGGAGGGGGGAGAAGGAAAAGTGGAGAGGGTGGGGGGGGGGGAAATGGGAGAGGGAGAAGGGGGTAAGGAAGCGAGATAGGGAAGTGTTTAATACAAAGAGGTTGTGGGGAAGAGGGGGAAAATAGGGAAGAGAAGGGGGGGAGGAAGAAAGGAGAACGATTATTTAAAAACGGGGTAAAAGACGGTGGTTGGATCGGGAAGTAATTGAAGCAAAGAAAGATTTGGAATAAAAATTAGAGAGGATTTTAAGCCTCCCCCCCTCTCTTCCTTTCTCTCTCTCTCCCTCTCCCCCACCCTCATCTCTCTCTAGATAACGAAAGGAAAAGAAAAAAAGGAAAGGGAAAAAAAACAACAAACGAAGAGAGGACAAAAGACAGAAAGAGAGAGGGAGAGAGAGAGAGAGAGAGAGAGAGAGAGAGAGAGAGAGAGAGAGAGAGAGAGAGAAGAGAGAGAGAGAGAAGAAGAAGAAGAGAGAGAGAGAGAGAGAGAGAGAGAGAGAGAAGAGAGAGAGAAGGAGAGAAGAGAGGAGAGGAGACAGACAGAGAGAGAGAGAGAGAGAGAGAGAGAGAGAGAGAGAGAGAGAGAGAGAGAGAGAGAGAGAGAGAGAGAGAGAGAGAGAGAGAGACAGAGAGAGAGAGAGAGAGAGAGACGAAGGCGGAAAACAGGTAGGTCACCTTCAGCACCTCCGGAGACCTCCCTTGATAGACTGTTCTTGCCAGGCCATGACGTCATCAGGCCCCAAATGACACGCCTTACCCGAAGCACAGGATCAGGGCTGTAATTATCTATTAATTACTCACCGCGACGTGTCAGGTGCTAAAAAAATCGAAGGGATAATTGCGTTTTAGGAGGGCCATTACGGAAGGGGGGAAGTGGGAGATTGAGAGAGGAGAGAGAGAGAGAGAGAGAGAGAGAGAGAGAGAGAGAGAGAGAGAGAGAGAGAGAGAGAGAGAGAGGAATAGGGAAATGTAGAAGAGAGAGAGAGAGAGAGAGAGAGAGAGAGAGAGAGAGAGAGAGAGAGAGAGAGAGAGAGAGAGAGAGAGAGAGAGAGAGAGAGAGAGAGAGAGAGGTGGGGGTTAGCTAGAAAGGAGGATATTGAAGAAAGAGGCAGAGAGACAGAGCGAAAGAGAGAGGAAAAAAAAGAGACAAATGAAGCAAAAAGCAAACGGTAATTAGGAAGGTCATGCGAAATACTTAACGCTAATCATTACTTCAAATCCACCTTTTTTTTTTATCTAACTAAGCATCAAGTGAGAGATATTCTTCGCGTGGACTGATGATCACACTGATTCAAGCCGATTACTTCGACATCAAGCTACGACGCTGCCCGATAGTGATTTTATACAGCGGCCGCCAAACCATAGGAAACACCTTCGTCTGCGTTTCCTCTTTATCAATGCATCGCCACGTCCCTTATTCATCTCATTTATTACAAGCCACCCGAGGTTAGTTGTGCATAATAAAAAATATTCATCGGCGCTGGAATAAGAACGTTCGATTAGACGAGTAACAAAGAAAAAACTATATATATGTATTCGCATCTATCACGAGGTACAAAAAAAAACCGTACATTACCTCCGCCAGCGCACCTGGTGGCAGGAGCGGGAACTAAGCCAGGTGACTCCGATACCAGCCACCAGGTGGGACGAAGGAAGCGCCTATGTAATCTAAGTTTATTCACTGGACGCCCGGCGAATGGCGTGGCGGAATTATATGTGATGTCTTTTTAAGGAGAGTTTAATTAGAGTGCCCCGTGTTTATTATTTTCTTCTCATCCTCCCTCTGCTTGGCGCAACGGGGCCTGAAGACCCATATGCCGGGCACTGATGTTCGCGCCCCCCGCAGTGGCCGTTGATTGTGGCGCGTGATGAACCGTGAACCGCAGTTTGAACCTCTTCTTCCTCTTCTTCCTTCTGCTCGTTCTTCCTCTTTTTTTTTATCCTCCTCTTCCTCCTGCGTCTCCTTCCTCTATGGCTTCTCCGATCCTTGCCTCCGTCTTTTCGTATTATTATTTACTCCTTCTTTCGCTATCACCATCTTCTTCTTCCTCTTTCTCTTCTACTTTCTTCTCCTTGTACCACTCCTTCTTGTCCTCCTCGTCCTCCTCCCCTTTTCATTCCTTCCTCAACCCTCTCCCTCCTTCCCCTATATCTCCTCCTCCTCCTTCTTCTCCACCTCCTCCTCCTCTTCCACCTCCTTCTCTCCTTCCTCCTCCTCCTCCACCTCCTTCTCCTCCTCCTCCTTCTCTCCTTCTCTCCTTCCTTCCTCCTCCTCCTCCTCCTCCTCCTCCTCCTCCCTCCTCCTTCCCCCCCTCCTCCCTCCTTCCCCCTCCTCCTCCTCCTCCCCTCCTCCTCCTCCTCCTCCTCCTCCTCCTCCTCCTCCAGGAACCCACGCCGCGAACCCCACGCAGAGATCCTGACGGAGGATTTCGCTTGCAAAAGGAAACGTGAGATATGGGCCGTGACTGTGAAGCATCCTTGGACGAGAGGGGGGGGCGGGGGTGGGGGGTGAGAGAAGGAGTGGAGAAATGTAAGAAGATAAAAAAGTGGAGGTGGAGAGGAGGATGGGGAAAAAAAGGGAAGGGGGAGAAGGAGGAGGAGGAGGAGGAGGAGGAGGAGGAGGAGGAGGAGGAGGAGGAGGAGGAGGAGGAAAAAGAAGAAGGGGAAGAAGAAGGAGAAGAAGAAGAAGAAGAAGAAGAAGAAGAAGAAGAAGAAGAAGAAGAAGAAGAAGAAGAAGAAGAAGAAGAAGAGAAGGCGCAGAAGGAAGAAGGAAAAGAAAAAAAAAAGAAAAAAAGAAGAAGAAGAGGAGAGGGAGGAACAAAAAAAGAAACAGAGGAGGAGAAGAGAATGGTTCACCCACACTTCCCTTCCCTTTGGTTCCTCCTGAGCTCAGTGAACCAGAGCGAACCACGAGTGTAAACAGGTACGCAGGGTAGACCCCCAAATCCCCTGCTTTTGAAAGAAGACGCAAATGTTTATTTGAAAAAACGTTGTGTCCATTTTTTTTTTCCTTTTTAGGCGAGACATTGTTTATTTGCTTTATTTAAGCTGATGTATATGTCTTGTTTATGCGAATATATGTCGGGTTTGCTTCGGTCATATGCCTCGTTTACTGAGAGCAAGTTTGTTTATCTTCTTCAACATTTAAAGAACGCTCGTATAGCTTGTTTATAAGACTGATAATATACATCTCTATATCTACAACTATCTATCTATACTCACGCCCACACATATTGATAACATACATATAAACCTTATTTATATGAATATTTGAATGATCTCATGGGCGAAAGTGAAAAGCAGAGTATATTTAATCTATTTTCTGTTTACATATATTTTCATTTCTTCCAAACAGGTTAGAGGAACAAAGAAATGATTTAGAAACAAACAGGAGATAAGAGTTAATACGAAAGATGAAGAAATACAAATACTGTGATGTATAGAGACAAAGATAAATACAAACAAACAAATACTGACTAACAGATACACACAAACCTTAAAAAAATTAATAAAGAAAGAAAATAAGAAAAAAATAGTAACGCAAGACCAAGATAAACAAATAAACAGATACAAATATCCATAATAACCAAAAAAAGAGAAAAAAAAACGGGGAAAAATTTAAAGACAATCCAGCGAACAGAATAGAATAATAATAATAAAAAAGATAGGATAGGAAGAAAAGAAAAAGAAAAGAAATAGAAAATAAAACCATACTAAAATTATTGAGTCGTTGATCCAGACAAACAAATACAAAAAACGAAAAAAAAAATCCTCCGGCGAACCCAAAAACATGAAAAATTATGAGGAAAGAATAAAAAGAATAAAAAAAAAGTAAAAAAAAAAAAGAGAGAAAAATAAAAAAAGGAAGAAAAATAAGAAAAAAGTAAGAAAAGGGAAGAAAACGTAAAAAGTAAAAAAAAAAAAAAAAATGAAATAGAGTAAACAACAAAAAAAGACAAAACAAACAAAGAAACAAACAAACAAAAAAATCAGAAAGACCAGAGAGAAAACACACCCTCTTTCTAACATAAAAAAATCCCCCTCCCCCTCCCCCCCTCCCCCCCACGATGAAGAAAGTGACACTTGTTTCCGCAATAACCACAGGTGCACAAGAGCTAATGAATTCGTAAATCACACACAGGTGTTCTCGGCGACAGGTATTGCACCGCTGTCACTGATGCCTCGTTGCAGCCCCTCTTGAGTTGCAATGTTGAGTGGGAGCTGCTTTTGAGGTTTGCAAGAGAGAGAGAGGAAGAAAGAGGAAAAAGGTGGAGGAAAAAGGATTTTTTTGCTTTTGTTTTTCACTATTTCTTTGTTCTTTTTTTTTTTTTTTTATTTATTGTTTTATTATCCCCCCTCTACTAGCCTCCCCTACCCTCAAACCCTCCTTCACCTCACCCCCACCCCCTCACCCCCACCCCGCTCACCTCACCCCCCATCCCCACTCATCTCACTCCCACCACCACTCACCAGCCACCCCCTCACCCCCACCCATTATCCACCCCACTCGCCTCACCCCCCACCCCATTCACCCCCACCCCCTCACCTCACCCCCCTCTCCCCCACCCCCGACCCACACTCACCCCCCCTCCCCCCTCATCCCCCCACCCTTTAATACAGCTTCCTCGCTTCCCCATCTCGCCCCTTCCTTATTACTCGCCTCTTCCCTTCCCTTTCCTTCATCCCCCAATTCCCGAGGCTCGTTCCTTTGTCGGGATCTTCAGGGCGACTAACGTATGTACTCTTTCGTCAAAAAGCTGGAAGTTAAAAAAAAAAAAAAAAACTTTTTTTTACCTTTTTTTGGTAATGGATTCTTTCTCCATCGGGCTTTCGCTGTCTGGTTGTTTGTTTCGCTTTCTTTCATTTTCTTTTTTCTTTTTTTTGTTTTGTTATCTCTTTCTGTCTGTTTGTCTCTCCCTCCCCCCTCTCTTATATATACATATATATATATATATATATATATATATAATATATATATATATATATATATATATATATATATATATATATATAATATATATTATATACATACATGTACACACACACACACACACACACACACACACACACACACACACACACACACACACACACACACACACACACATATATATATATATAATATATAATATATATATATATATATATATATATATATATATATATATATATATATACATATACATACATGTATTCACACACACACACACACACACACACACACACACACACACACACACACACACACACACACACACACACACACATATATATATATATATATATATATATATATATATATATATATATATATATATATATATATATATATATATACATGTACACACACACACACACACACACACACATATATGTGTGAGTGTGTGTGTGTGTGTATGTGTGTGTGTGCGTGTGCGTGCGTGTGTGTGTGTGTGTGTGTTTGTGTGTGTGTATGTGTGCGTGTGTGTGCGTGTGTGTGTGTGTATAAATACATACACATAAAACTATATCCGCTCACGCGTGTATATGTGCATTTGTTTGTGTATGTATGTGTCCCTTTCCAATTTCTTCTCCTTCTTCTTTTCCATCTTTATTCCCCCTCCTACTCTCCCCTCCTCCTTCCCTCCTTCTCCTGCATTACCATAATTTCATGAGTATGTAATTAATTTCGGGGAGGAGGGGAAGAGGGGAGGGAGGGAAGAGGAAGAAGAAGAGAGAGAGGGGAGGAGGGAAGGTGGTGGCGGGGTGGGGGTGGAGGGGATTTACATATGGAGGGTCGGGTTGACCAATTAATGAGCTCCCTTGCATGTTGCAGTTCGGTCGGTCTAACAGACTCATTATGAGCCCGGTTTCCCTTTGGCTAGTTGTTTTTTTTAAGCACGTTTTCACTTTCGGTTCTATTTTCTTTTAGGTCCGTTTTCCCTTTGGGCTCGTTTCCCCTTTAGGCTCATTTTTGTTTGTTTGTTTGTTTAGTTGCGTTTTTCTTTTGGGCCCCCTTTTTTTTCGTTTGGGCCCAGTATTTGATTCTGGTTCATCGTTGGGCCCGGTTTCACTTTGGGCTCGTTTTCCCTTTGGGCCCGTTTTCCCTTTGGGCCCGTTTTCCCTTTGGACCCAGTAACCCATTAGACTTTTCCTTTTCTTTTTGGTCAAGTTTCCCTCTCGGTCCGATGTCTTTTAAAGCCCAGTTTCCCTTATATATCACACGCCATATGCATTTTTTTTCTGCCGCCTTTTCCCTTCTCGCTTTCCTTTCTCTTTGTAAGTATTTCTGTACGTACTATATGTGTGTTTACATGTATTTGTTTGTTTGTTTGTATGTATAAAGGCTTGCATATTTGTATGCATGTATGTATGCATGTATGTATGTATGTAGGCATGCATATTTGTATGTATGTATGTATGTATGTATGTATGAATGTATGTATGTATATATTTAGATATGTGTGTATGTATTCATGTACGCATGTATGTATGTAAGCATGCATGTGTGTTTATGTACAGGCTCTAGGCAATGATAATAGACAGCATCGCTATCTATCTATCTGCCGCCTGAACAAAACTCGCGAAATTTGACCGCAGGAAATACCAGCGAGAAGCAGAATTAGCAAACGGAAATTGACCTCGAAAAGCAAATTAGCCAATGCCACGTACCAGGTCAAGGTCAGCAGAGGAAGAGCGCATGGTGACCTTTGACCTGGGAAGGAAGTTACTACTGAAGAGATGATTAGTAGTGTTCGACATTCGCTTTGTCTGTGAGAATGAGTTTAGGAAACTGACCATAGGTGGTTAGTGATGAATTGCAGGTTAAGCTGTATCCTCGGTTTTGATTCCTTTCGTGTATACGGAATAGATAGATTGATAGATAGATAGATAGATAGATAGATAGATAGATAGATAGATAGATAGATAGATAGATAGACAGACAGATAGATAGATAGATAGATAGACAGATAGATAGATAGATAGGTAGGTAGGTAGACAGACGAACAGACAGTTAGATAGACAGATAGATAGAGACAAAGACAAACAGATAGATTGGTATACAGACAGAGAGACAGATAAATAAGAGGATTTAAACACACCCCTGCCATAATAATTAGCCCAAAATACCTAATTAGGACGAAAATACACATGACACAAAACCCTAAACGTATCTCTGTCAAACTCCTTAACTTGTTTATCATTATTTATTCAACCAATCAAGTAAACAAACAAACAAACAAACATAAAAACTAAAACAAACACACAATACAAAAACAAACAAAAACGCTCAAATAAAGCTATGAAAAAGATAATCAGCATTTTTTTTTTCAGACAAACTAACATTCCGACTTACAGTAATTCACAATGTTTTTAACACTAACTCTGAGATTGCGTGAGTAACTTAGTCTCTAATGAAGGCCCTAGATTTATATAAAATCATTAAGTGCAGAGCTAAATGGGTCATTTATACTCCTCAAGATACTTATCCGCTGGAAACAGAGATATATATGAGTGTTAGAGGGTTATTATGTACAGAACCTGGAAATATATTTAAAACAACGTTAATGAGTTAATTAGCCTTAATCTGCAAATCTTGTAATGAGCCACTCAATTTCTACACTATCTACCGGAGAAGCGAGTTTTCTATGCGCCGATATTTGGAGGGGAGTCTCAAGGAAAACCAACTTTGTTAAACTGACATCTTTTTTTTTTGTATGTGTGTTTGGTTACTTAGTGGATTTTGTATGTGTGC
>NC_051390.1:49273504-49276004 GCF_015228065.2 Penaeus monodon | reverse complement strand
ATAAAAATAATATAAAATAAAAATAAAATGTAATAAAATAATATTTATTTTGTTATTATTACTTTTATTATTTTTATTATCATAATCAGCTCTTCCGCATATTCCTTTTCTAATTATAAATGTTTAAACATTTCTGTCACCTTTAATGCAATCATATCTATCTATCTATTTACCAATCCTCTTCCCCTTTCTCTCCCCTTCTCTTCTCCCTCCCTCACGCAAAAAAACAGCCTTTCCGCTTTTTCAAGCAAACACAGGCCTCGAAAAACAAACACAAGGCGACGCGAATGGAATTAAAACATAGAAGCGGAAGTTGTAAGCTGTCAGGCGTAATAAAAGGCCGGTACTCTCCGTCATGAAAAAAACCGCAGCGATGACAGTCATGACGCATATCACCGCGAGCGTGTCAGAGCTTCGATGCCTTCTGTCGTTTTTTGTTTCGTTTTTGTTGCTCGGGTTTCCCTGTGGGTGGGTTTGTTTGTATTTTTTCTTTATTTTTTAGTCTGTCTGCTTGCCTTCCCCCCCCATCTCTCTTTTTTTCTCTCCTCCACCCTCTCTCTCGTTTCTCTCTCCCCCCTCTCCCCCCCCCTTCCTCTCTCTCTTCTCTCTCTCTCTCTCTTCCTCTCTCTCTCCTCTCTCTCTCTCCCCCTCCTCCCCTCCCAAAACTTCCTCTCTCCCTCTCCCCCCCTCTCTCTCCTCTCCCTCCCCCCCCCCCCCCCATTCTCTCTCTTTTATCTAACACGTGCTTTTTTTTCCCTAATTTACATACCTTCTTCCTCTTTGGATAAAAAAAAGGGGGAAAGGGAAAAGGAAGGGATGGATACAAAAAAAGATAAAAAGGGGCTAGAAAAGGGAAAGGAAAAAAGATGATTTGAAAAACCCTTTAAACCCAAAGGGGAAAGGATGTAGCGAAGCAGCAATGATTACAGGTTTAAATACAGTCTAATTTTAATAGAGTTACGATGGGGGACGCCTAAAAAATTTTAAAAAAAAATGATATAAATGAAAAAAATGATAATTGTTATAAAATAATGAAAATTCTAAAAATGATAATCTAATATAAAAAAAGATAGATGAAAAATGAAAATGATAACTTCTGAAATAATGAAAAAAAAAAAAGGATTCTTGATGATAAAAAAAAAAAAAAAAAAAAGAAGAATGAAAAAAAATATGTAATATAATAAAATAATAAATTTTAAAAAGGTAATCTTAAAAATAGAAATAAAAATGAAAATGAAAATAACTGTCATATAATAAAAATTTTTTAAAAGGGGAAATCTTAATAATATAAAAAAAAGCGTAAAGGAAAAAGAATGATGAAAATAATGTAAGCGGGATAATAATAATGATGAATTTCAATGATAACTTAAATTAATGAAATGATATAATAAAAAAGAATTTTAAATAAGATAACTTTTTCGCTACATGCATGGTAAACGAATCAAAATGAGATAATAAAAAAATTATACATAGAGATAAATCAATGAAATGAATAAACACGAAAATAGATAGATAGACCAAAAAAAACAGAAAAAAATTATAGAGAAAAAAAACGTAAAAAAATAGACAAAGAAGCAAAAAAATAGAAAATGTATAGGAAAGAACAAAAAAACAAAACAAACGAAAAAGGGAAAAAAACGAAAAAAGACGAAAGCAGGAAAGAAGGCGGGGCGAAAAAGAGATAAAAAGTGAATAAAAAGAAAAAAGGCGGAGATGAGAAGGATGGATAAAAAGAGAAGAAATGATGAGGGAGTTTTAGAAGGGAAAAGGAGGAAGGATATAATTAGGGTGGGATACGCTTGGGAAAGAAGGGGATAAGAGGAAAAGAATAAAAAATTTAGGGGACAAGAGGGAGCGGGGAGGACAGATAAAGGGTAGACAGGCGCGCTCACGCAACACATAGATACAGAACACGAGGCAGCATACGCGATTTGGGACACACACAACACGCACACACGCCATACACACGCGAAGAGAGAGGGGAGAGGAGAGAGAGAGAGAGAGAAGAGAGAGGGAAGAGAGAGAGGGGAGAGAGAGAGAGAGAGGGAAAAGGAGCGGAGAGGAGAGAGAGAAGAGGAGAGAGAAGAAAGTTCCCATGCCTTAGGAAACTCGGTTAGCCATTAGTCAATATGTCTTTGAAGTTAAAAAGGCGAAGGAAAGTAAGAAGGAGAAGAGGAAGGGGAGATGAGGTAATGAAGGATGCTGAGATGTGCTAGGAGGAGAAAGCAGGAAGGAGGGGAAAAGGAGAGAGAGAGAGGGAAGAGAGAGAGAGAAGAAAAAGAGAGAAGGGGGAGAGAGAGAGAGAGAGAGAGAGAGAGAGAAGCGATAGAGAGAGCGGGGGGGAGAGAGGAGAGAAGAGAGAAAAGAGAAAAACGAAGAGAGAAGAGAAGAAGAGAAGAAGGGAAAGAGGGGAGAAGAGGGGAGGGGGGAAAGAAAGAGAGAGAGAAGAAGAGAAGAGAGAAAACAAAACAAAAGGAATAAAAGGGAAAAAGAACAAAGA
>NC_051390.1:49241004-49243504 GCF_015228065.2 Penaeus monodon | reverse complement strand
ATTCATACAGATTCATCCAGCTATGACATCACAATAGCCAGAGTTGGATTAAAAGGTTTAATGATAAGGACATACAAGTGAGGATTGTGGACAGCCAGAATCGGATAAAATCCAGATAAATCCAGATGCACTATCGCAATCCATAAGGATGTTTAACATAACACAAAGTTAAGGATAAAATCACGCCGTTACACAATAAGGCTGAGATAAAATCCATGATTATATCCAATCATCAATCATTACACGGATAATAAACCTAAACTTGACTGGATTACATAAATACATCGGAAAAACAACAACAACTATATCCTAGCTTGCACAAGGATAAAAACCTCACATCCGAGGTCCATAGCATAACCGCATAAAACATATTCAGGACATACACATCCTCATAGATCTTAATCAAATCACATCAGAATCCATAGTCCTCACCATCACCCAGCTGACAATATCTACATAAATCCAAACTTGGACAAAAAAAAAAAAAAAGAAAAAAGAAGAAGAAGACAAAAAAAAAAAAAACACGGCATCATAACAGTTATGGACTCTGATAAAAGGCTTCGATAAAATCATACCATTAAAACCCACACCAACATACGCATAATGGGTATGATACAAAGAGACCCAAGGGCACGTGTGTTCACTCTGCGAGGCGGTTGGAGAAAAGGGGGTTCGGAGAGAAGGGGAGGAAAGGGAGGGGGAAAGAGAGGAGAAAGGGAGGGGGAAAGGGAGAGAGAAGAGAGGGGAAAATCAGGGGGAAGGGAGGGGAATGGAGGGGGAAAATAAGGAAAAGGGAGGGGATAGGAGAGGAATGGATAGGAAAATTAGAGGAAAGGAAGGTGAATGGGAGAGGGAATGAGAGGGGACAGAGAGGGGCAATGGGAAAGGAATGGGAAGGCAAAGGGAGGGGAAAATCAGGGGGAGAGGTAAGGGAATGGGAGGGGGAGGAATAGGAAGGGATGAGGCAAGGAAGTGAAAAGGGGGACAGGGAGGGGAAAGGGGGGGAAATGGGTAGGGGAGGAGAAAGGGAGGGGAAAAAGATGGGATGGGAAGGGAAAATGATGCGGTTTTGGGGAAAAGAAGGGCAGAGTAGGGTAAAGGGAGGAGGGGAAAAGGGAGGGGGTGCAAGGGAGGGGAAGAAAAGAGGGGGAAAGGAAGAGGAAGAGGAAGATAGGGGTGGCGAGAAAAGAACGGGGAGGGGAGGGGAAGGGAGAGAAGGGGGAGGAGGAGGGGTTCCAGTCAGTAGTTCGCCAGCTGTTCTTGGGTTTATCACGTGACATTATAATCATCAATATAAAGGGGGGGACAAGGGCGTAACCCACCGCTAGAGAGACAGAGGAATCACGCCTTTATGTTGGGTGTCGATAAGGCTGGTATTTCGACTTTCCTTACGCTAAATCTTCCATTATGGCATCGACTCGCCGACACATAAAATGCTCGACCCATTCAATAAAAGCTCGGGGGTAAACAGTGATAAGAGAAAAGATTAGGTTTAATTAGAATGATTTGATCGATGACAGGAAAGCCCTTTTTTCATGGATTTTTTTTTATGTCCTAAAACGGTATTTTCGTACATTCTTTTTCCTTTCACTTTCTCATTGGGCTGATTTGTTATTTTGGAAGATGTGGAAAAGGAGAAGAGGAGGAGGAGGAAGAGAAGGAGAAGGGGGAGGTGGGAGTGGTGGAGAAAGAAGAGGAGAAGGAGCAGGAAAGAATATAGAATAACAATAAAAGTAAAAAAAAAAAAAACAATTAACAAAACAAGAAAACAAAGAAAAAATAAAATTATAAAAAAAAAAGAAAGAAAAAAAATCTACATCGACCGCAGCATAACAGGATCACACGCGGTCGAATTGTGGTTAAACTTTCATCAGTATCCCCGTGTAATACTGAGCTACACCCCCCCACTTCCGCTGTCAAAAAAACGGGCGAAAATCTGGGCAGTTCGACCACCTGGGCATAACGAACCAGTTGTCTACGCGTCTGTCTGTAAATAAGATTATATATACGCGTCTACAAATCTTCATAAACTAGACAAGGTGTAATGAATTGTGATGAAAATGGGAAAATAAAAACATCTCTATATATGTCTATACTGTATGTCTATACGTATCGTAAATATTAAGAGAGGGTGGAAGAAACCAAAAAAAAAAAGAAAAGAAAAAAAAAAGGAAAGAAAAAGAAAGAAAGAAAGACAGAAAGAAAGAAAGAAAAAAAGAAAGAAAAAAATGTGTGTGTGTTGAAAAGAAAAGAAAAAAAATAAAAATCGAACTTCTTGGTCAAACAGATTTCATTCACCCCCAAAGATCACACACACAGAAAAAAAAAAAAAAAAAAAAAAAAAAAATCGTGGTTTTGCGAAAGCTCCAGAGCACCGAGGCAGAAATTGGATATCCTTGTAGACTCGCCTTTGATATATTAGTTTGAAAAGACCTTCTCTAGATTATGGAAAATGGGGGAATTTAAGTGACCTGTGTATGGCATTAGCGAGTGTTGTGGG
>NC_051390.1:49233504-49236004 GCF_015228065.2 Penaeus monodon | reverse complement strand
ACAATAACAACAACGATAACAACAAAACTAACAATAACAGAAACATTGATAACGATAAAGCTACCACACAGTGACAGCCGAAGCGGAAATCTTCACTAATCGATATAAATTGCACTTTTTTTTCCTTTCAAAAGCCGCCAAGAGAGAAAGATGAATGGAATGGTTACTATAAAAAAGAAAGAAAGAAAAGAAAAAAAAGAAAAAGGTTGATAGATATGGAGGTAGATAAGTATTTACGCAAGGTATGTTGATGGTGATAATGTTGGTGATGATGGTGATGTTGATGATGGTGATGTTGGTGATGATGGTGATGAGGATGGTGATGATGTTGGTGATGATGGTAATGATGATGTTCATGATGTGATGGTGGTAATGATGATGGTGATGATTGTGATGATAAAAATATAATATTGATTATGAAAACACTATCAGTCACTTTAATTCTATGAATGGTAGTGATCATGATAATGATGCTAGCAATTATAATAACAATAATGATATCAATAATGATGATAATGATAAAAAACAACAATGATAATACTAACATTAATTATAATAATAGTAATAACAACAACAACAATAATCATAATGTTGATAATAATGATAATAATGACCAAAATAATATTAATGACAGTTATGAAATGATAATGAAAACAGAAATGACGGAAATAATGATAATAACAATAGTGATAAAACTAGTAATAATAGTTGTAGTAGTACCACTAATGATAATAATAATAATAATAATGATAGTAATGATAATGCTAATAATGATAATGATAATGATAATAATAGTAACAACAACAACAGCAATAGCATCAGCAGCAACAACAACAACAACAACAACAATAATAATGATAATAATAATGATAATAATAATAATCATTATTATTATAAGGATGATGATGATGATGGTGATAACAATAATAACAACAACCCTAATAATGATAACAATAACAATAATAACAATGATAATAACAACAATAATAATAATAATAACGACGATAATGATGCCTACAATAACAACCAAAACAACGATGATAATATCAGTGATGATAATGATAATAAAAACAACAATAATGTTAATAGTAAAAACAACACTAATATTAATAGTAATAACAATCATTACTAGTAGTAATTACTAATCATGTTATTACTTTTATCATTAGCATTATTATCAATAAAGTGACAATAATCATAGCTAGGAAAAGAAGATACAGAGAGATAAGGAAGTATATAAATAAATTCATGATTAAGCATACAGCACAGACACACAAACAGATGTACACATAATTGACAGACAGATAGATAGACAGATAGATAAATCGGTACCCGGATAGATAGTTAGACAGAGAAACGGATAAACTTACACGCATACAAACAAGCAAACACACAATCACATACACAGATATTCTAAAAACATACAATCACACACACAAACACACACACAAACATTCAAACAAACACATACACGTATACACATAAACACACAAGGACACAAACATCCAAACACAAACACACAAAACACACAAACAAAACACACACATACAAACAAAACAAAACAAACAAAACAAACCCGCACCCCACACCCCCCCTCCTTACCCCCAGCCCCCCTCTTCCAATCCCCCCTGACCCCACACCTACCCCCCCCCCCGCACCCCACCCTCCACCCTCTACCCCCCCCCCCCACAAACCCGACCACCCGAATGCACAATGATTCTCCGCCTCCGTCGCTTATCCCTTCGCCCGGAGCTCATGCACGGGCGGCCGGTCTGACTTATGCTCCGGATCCCGTCGCACGTCACGCCCGATGACGATGGCCGATGATGAAGAAGCAACGGCAAGGTCGAGTTGAGGCCATTTGGTGGAACTCTGGGCGTCGTGGGGTTGATTTGTGGTTGATCTCTGGGGTTGATTTGTGGTTGATCTCTGGGGTTGATTTGTGGTTGATCTCTGGGGTTGATTTGTGGTTGATCTCTGGGGTTGATTTGTGGTTGATCTCTGGGGTTGATTTGTGGTTGATCTCTGGGGTTGATTTGTGGTTGATTTTTTTTTGTGGTTGATTTGTGGTTGATTTTTGTTTTTTTTTGTGGTTGATTTTTGTTTTTTTTTGTGGTTGATTTGTGGTTGGTTTTGGGGGTTTTGTGGTTGATTTGTGGTTTTGTGGTTGATTTGGGGTTTGTGGTTGATTTGTGGTTGATTATGTGTTTTGGTTAAAGGGATGGTGCGGTTAATTTGTGGTTGATGGGTGTGTGGTAGTGGTTGTTTTGGTTGATGTATGTTGTGGTTAATGTGTGTGGTTTGTGGGTGAGTTGTGGTTAGTGGGGGTGTGTTGTGGTTCTTAGGATGATGCGGTTGATTTATGGTTGATGGGTGTGTGGTAGTGGTTGTTGCAGTTGTGTGTGGTTTGTGGGTGATTGTGGTTGACAGGTACGCGTTTTGAGAGGGCGTTGTGGTTGACCTGTGGTTGACATGTATGTGTTGTGGTTCTCGGGATGGC
>NC_051390.1:49201004-49203504 GCF_015228065.2 Penaeus monodon | reverse complement strand
CCCCTTCCATTTCCCACCCTCTTCTCTTTCTCCTCCTCCTCCTTTCCCCTCACCCTCCCTTCCTTACCCCAACCCTCCCACCTTTCCACTCTCTTTCCCTCCTCCTCCCCTTCCTTTCCCCTCACCCTCCCTTCCTTACACCAACCCTCCTCCCTTTACATCTTCTTCCCCTCCTCCTCCTCCCCCTCTTCCTTTCCCCTCACCCTCCCTCCTCTCCCCTCGCCCTCCCTCCTCTCCCCTCGCCCTCCCTCCCCTCCCTCATGATCGCTCACTCAAGCACACACTCAGATAAGTGTTGTCAACCCGAACAAATTTTACCGATGTGTCTAAAAGGCTAAAAAACAGGAAATTAAAAAAGGCACCAGAGAGAAAGACCTGTCAGGGCTGATCTGAAGAGCGATTGGGTGCGACTGTTTGGGTTTTTTTCCCGATATTTTTTTTTGTTATTGTTTTTTGTTGTTATTGTTATTATTATTAATATTGTTGGTGGTGGTATTGTTGTTATCATCATCATCATCATTATCATCATCTTCGTCATTATAATCATCATCATCTTTATCATTATCATCTTCATCATCATCATCAACATCAATCATCATCATCATCATCATCATCATCATCATCGTCATCATCATCATCATTATTATCATTTATCAACTATTCTCAAACAATCAAACACACAAGAAGGGACATAAACACTCATAAATTCTTGTACAAATAAGAACTCACTAGGACTCTCTCTCTCTCTCTCTCTCTCTCTCTCTCTCTCTCTCTCTCTCTCTCTCTCTCTCTCTCTATTCTTTCTCTCTCTCTCTCCTGTATTTATATATATGTATATATATACATATCTCAATCTATCTATATATCTACCTACATATCTATCTATCTATTTATCTATCTATCTATCTATCTATATATGCATGTATATATATATATATATATATATATATATATATATATATATATATATATATATATATATATATATAACACATATATATCCATATTCGTCTCTCTCTCTCTCTCTCTCTCTCTCTCTCTCTCTCTCTCTCTCTCTCTCTCTCTCTATATATATATATATATATATATATATATATATATATATATATATATGTATATATATATGTATATATATATACATATATATATATACATATCTATATATATCTATATCTATATCTATATCTATCTATCTATCTATCTATCTATCTATCTATCTATCTATCTATCTATCTATATAACTTCATCTAGCAAATCATTTTAACCAAATAGAAAGATCAAATGCGAATATACAGCTGCAACAAAATAAGGGATACGATAGTCGTGGTTGGGGGGGTGGGGTGGGGGTGAGGTCTGTAAGGGTAGCATATAACATTACGCAGTTAATTAATTCAGTGATGATTATCGTGTTTGCAATAATTGGTCCCGATATTAATTTTCCTCTCGCGTTCGTGTTGATATTTGTAACAGCTGATAAGAAAATGTTTACGATAATCATGCTTTTAGTGCGTTGCGATGAGAGTGATGGTACTGTGAAAATAGCAAACTTAAAAATTATTATGAATCTGTTGCTAGTGATGATGGCAATGATGATGAGGATAGCAATAGTGATGATAGTGATACTGATGATAATAACGATTATAGTATTGATAATGGCAATAATCATGATGATAATAATGATGATGCTAATAAAGATAATTATAATGATGATAATGATGATTAATAATAAGGATAATTATAATAATGATGATTAAGATGATGATAGTAACAACAATAACAACAGCAATAACAATAGTAATGATGATAATAACAGTAATAATGATAATTAATAACATTATTATTATTAATAATATAATAGTAATGAAAATAATAACAGTGATAACAATAATAATAACATGACAGTAATAGTGATAATGAAAATAATGACAACAATAGTAGTAATAATATTGATAATTATAATAATATGATAATAATGATATGATGATGATGATAATAATAATGATTGAAAACTACTACTACTAATAATAATGATATTGATAATGATAATGATAGTAGTAGTATTCATTCATTATCATCATCATCACCATCACATCATTATTATTATAATTATCATTATTATTACTATCATTGTTGTTATTATTATCATTATTATCAGCAAAATAGCAAAATGATAGTTGTAATGATAAAGATAATAACGATGATGACGAATAAAAGTTATCATAAAATTTAGAATAACATAGTAAAGACGATGATGAGGATAAATAAGATAATGATAATAAATTTAATCACGGCAATAGGAAAATAACATACGGTTTGATCATACGAAATATGATTGTATTAATCAAAACAATTTTTTTTTCAAGTGCCCTGTCCTACAAGGACGTTGGCGATCATGGATTTTCCATGATTTTCTTGGCAATTTAGAGCGGTGGTGTGCCGTTGCCTTCCGCCCGGTGTTTTTATCGAGTCACCATCTCTATTTACCCGGTTCTGGGACTGG
>NC_051390.1:49186004-49191004 GCF_015228065.2 Penaeus monodon | reverse complement strand
CTCTTTTCTTCTATTGTTGTCCCCACACCCCGGTTATTCATCTTTCTTTCCTATTCCTATTACCTAAATATTTTTATCACATACCCTTATCACGTGTCGTCAAAATTGAAATTGCGTTGCTAAATTCAATATTGTTAAAGATGATTACAGGCCGTAAATATATAATCTCACTTATGGATATATATAATTTATAATCTCACTTACACACACACACACACACACACACACACACACACACACACACACACACACACACACACACACACATACACACACACACACACACACAAACACACACACACAAACACACACACACACACACACACACATACACACACACACACGCACACACGCACGCACTCATAATAAATATATAATCTCACTTATAAATATATATAATATATAATCTCACTTACACACACACACACACACACACATAAACAGACACACACACACACACACACACACACACACACACACACACATAAACAGACACACACACACACACACACACACACACACACACACACACACACACACACACACACACACTTATAATAAATATATAATCTCACTTATAATAAGCGTTTTATTTTATTCGTATATCTTGCCTTTTTTAATCAAAATTTCTATATTTACTTGTCTTGACTGAAGAAACATTTGTACTGAATTCTGTTCATTTCATTGTTTATTTCACTCGTTCATTTATTTGTAAAGTTGTTTAATGTTTCGATGTTACTGTTTTTGTTCTGTTTTTGTTTTGTTTTTGTTTATTTAGCGAATTATTATTTTTTTTTTTGTAAAGGAAAGACATATTTATATTTGTCATTTACTAACTTCTGTTTTTTTTTGTATTTTCTATTTATTTGTTTGTTTTTGTTACTGTTCTTGTTTTTCTTAAATGTGTCAATTGGTTTTCTTAGCTTTTCCTTTGAAATTATAATTGGGAATCAAAGATCAAAGTCAAGCAGTTCACTTCCGATTAAACTTGCGGCCTCTGCCCCCCCCCCCCACTTCTCTTGTCAACTCCCCCCTCCCCCCGTCTTCGTCTCCTTCTCTCTCTTATTTTCTTCTTTTCTTTTCACTTTTTTCGTCTTTTTCTTTTTCTCCTCTTTTCTCCTCTTTCTTTTTTCTGTTCTGTTCCTCCCTCTCTCCTATTTCTCCTGCCTCTCTCTATTTCCTCCTCTCTCTCTCTTTTCTCCTTTCTCTCTCTTTTTCAATACTCTCTTTTTTCTTCTCTCCCTCCATCTCTTCGCTTCTCTCTTCTTTCTCCTTCTCCTCTCTTCCTATCTTTCACACTCTCTCCGTTCTTCTCCTTTCTCTCTCTCTTTTCTCCTTTCTCTCTCTCTTTTCTCCTTTCTCTCTCTCTTTTCTCCTCTCTCTCTCTCTTTTCTCCCCTCCCTTCCTCCCCCCCCCTCCGGTAATCCCCATTGTCCTCCCTCTCTTATTCATGTTTATTATTTTTCCTTTCTTCTCATTTCTTGCTGTCATTTCCACAGTCTTCCTCATCCATGCATAACGAAGGGAGGAGATAGGAAATATAAACAGCAGGGAAGAAGAAGAAGAGGAGGAGGAGGAGGAGGGAGAGGAGGAGGAGGGGAGGAGGAGGAGGAGGAGGAAGGAGGAGGAGGAAGAGGAGGAGGAGGAGGGGAGGAGGGGGGTAGGAGGAGGAGGAAAAGAGGAGGAGGAGGAGGGGGAGGAGGAGGAGGAGGAGGGGGAGGAGGAGGAGAAGCAGAAGGAGGAGGAGGAGGAGGAGGAGGAGGAGGAGGAAGAGGGAGGAGGAGGAGGAGGGAGGAGAGGGGGAAGAGAAAAGAAGGGGAAGAAAAAAAGGAGTAGGAAGAGGATGATGATGATAAGGCGAAGAATGAGTTAAGAAAAAAAAGAAAGAAAGAAACAAACAAACACCGAACACACCAAAACAGAATAATAATAAGAGACAAAAGAAGAGGAAAATCGCAGTAGGGGTGTGGGGGGAGGGAAAGGAGGAAGAAGAAGAGGAGGAGGAGGAGGAGGAAGAAGAGGAGGAGGAGGAGGAGGAAGAGGGGAAAGGGAACAGGAGGAAGAGAAAGAGGAAGAGGAGGAAGAAAAAAAGGAGTAGGAAGAAGAGGATGATGATAAGGCGAAGAATGAGTTAAGAAAAAAAATAAAGAAACAAACAAACAAACACCGAACACACCAAAACAGAATAATAATAAGAGACAAAAGAAGAGGAAAATCGCAGTAGGGGTGTGGGGGGTTGTGGTGAAGGGGGGGTGAGGGGGTGAGGGGGGGGAGAGTGAGTCAGTTCTGGACCTCAATTAGGGCTCCGGCAAAGGCGACAACCAACTTCCTTCCCTTTGGAGAGGTAAGTTATGGGTCTCCCCTCCCCCCCTCTCCACCCTTCCTTTCCCCTCCCTCCCTCCCCCTCCTCCTTTCCACCCTTCCCTCCCACCCCCTCACCCTTACCCCTACCCCTCTACCCCCTCCTCCTCCTCCTCCTACCCCCACCCCCTCCTCGCTCGACACGTGACCTGTTTGCGTTGTAGGGGGTGAGTTTGTGGGGAAGGGGGGGAGGGAGAGGAGGGGAGGGGGAGGAGGATGAGGGAAGGGAACAGGGGAGAGGAATGGGAGAGAGAAGGAGAGAAATGAATGGATAGATACAAAGATAGAGATAAATAGAGAAATAGATACAGAGATATTCAGATATATATATATATATATATATATATATATATATATATATATATATATATATATATATATATATATAGAGAGAGAGAGAGAGAGAGCGAGAGAGAGAGTAAGAGCGAGATAGATAGATAGATAGATAGAGAGATGAATAGGTAGAGAGAGAGAGAGAGAGAGAGAGAGAGAGAGAAATAAGACAGGCAGACAGACAGACAGACAGAGACAGAGAATGTGAAAAAGAAAGAGACAGAGAGAAAAAGAAAGAGAAAGACAAAGAAAGAAAAAGAGAAAGCGAGAGAGGGAGAGAGGGGTAAACGAATGAACGAAGATGAAAGAAGGGAGAGAAAGAGAGGGGAAAGGAGAATGCGGGAGGTCGAGAGGTCGCGAGAGGGGATTTGGGGAGGATGTCGTGGGGGAGAAGGGGGGAGAGGGTAGAGGTGGGGGGGGGGGAGTGTGATGTTTGGGGATGAGGCTCTCACGTTGGGACAGCTAAGTGATGTTGGGGCCTTTGTTGCCTGAAATGTTCGCGTATTTGGGTCATTCCTCTCTCTCTCTCTCTCTCTCTCTCTCCTCTCCTCTGTCTCTCTCTCTGTCTCTCTCTTTCTGGCTCTGTCTGTCTCTCTCACTCTCTTTCTCTTTTTCTCTCTCTCTCTCTCTCTCTCTCTCTCTCTCTCTCTCTCTCTCTCTCTCTCTCTCTCTCTCTCTCTCTCTCTCTCTCTCTCTCTTAATACCCCATCACCCCTGTCTCTCTCTCTCGCGTTCTCTCTCTTTACCCCTCCCCTCTCACTTATGCAAGCAAGTAATGACAGAAATAATAACAATAGTAATGATGGTACTGGTGTTGATAATAATAATGATTATAATGTTAATAATGATAATGATAATGATAATGATAATAATAATAAGGAAAATGAAAATGATAATAATAATGATAACAATAATAATGTTAATAACAATAATAATAACAGAAGTAATAATAGTGCTAATAATAATGTTAACGATAATAATGATGCTAATAATAATAATAACAATGATAAAAATAATGCTAGTAATAATAATAACGATAGTAATGATAAAAGTTATAACAGTAATGATAATGATGATAATAATTATAATGATGTATATAATAACAATAATGCCAATAATAATGGTAATAATGATAACAATAATATTGAAAGAAAACAACAACATACAATAACATTGATAAACAAGCAAGCAACAAAAACACAAAAAAGGCATCTCTACACCTTCCCCTTTCCCCCCCTCTCTCCCCTCGCCCCACCCCCGTCTCTTCGTCCCTTTCTCTCCCCACGTCTCCTCCTCGTCTCTTCGTCCCTTCCTCTCCCTTCGTCTCCATCTCGTCCCCTCCCCCTCTCCTCGTCCCCTCCTCGTCCTCTCCTCGTCCCCTCTTCTCCCCTCCCCCTCCCCTCGTCTCTTTCTCCTCCCTTCCCCCCTCCCTCTCCTCCTCGTCCTCTCCCCTTCCCTTCCCTCTCCCCCTCCTTCTCATCCTCTCTTTTCCCCCCTACCCTTCCTCCTCGTCCCCTCTACACCTTCCCCTTCATCCTCTCCCCTTCTCCCTCTCCCCTCACAGTTAATACATGTGATTGACAAGTAATGGCAGAGCCGAGGCCGTGTGTGTGAGGCTGTGATGAAAAACAGGAGAGCCAAACGGTACATTCTTATGAGGAGGCTAATAGGATAATGGGATTATTGGCCCATCAACTTCTGGATGCTCGGTGAGATGGGGCATATCCTAATGGGGATGGAGTGGGGGGAGGGAGGGAGGGAAGGAGGGAGGGGGGGTGGTTGTAGCTTGCTCTCGCTCTCTTTCTTGCTTTCTTGCGTTTTTTGTATGTTTTTTTTTCTCTCTTTTTTATCTCTCTCTCTTTCTCTTTCTGTTTTTTTTTTTCTCTCTCTTCCTTTCTCTCTCTCTCTCTTTCTCTTTCTTTCTTTCTCTTCTTTCTCTCTCTCTCTCTCTCTCTCTCTCTCTCTCTTATATATATATATATATATATATATATATATATATATATATATATATATATATATATATATATATATATATTTTTTTTTTTTTTTTTTTTTTTTTTTTTTTTTTTCTCATTTGTTTTTATTCATTTTTTGGAAATGTGAAAAGGGATTTTGGTTTATATTTTCCAGTTTGTTTCTCTGTTTGGTCGTTTGTTTATGTTCATTTTTTTATATTTTAATTCTCCCTTTTTTGCTTTTTGGGTTTTAACAACACTGAGAGGCCTGTTGGCATACTGTTGGCTTTTTTTTTTATTAACAAACAATGAATTAATCTCCGCTCTCTCTCTGCTATTCCCATCACT
>NC_051390.1:49168504-49176004 GCF_015228065.2 Penaeus monodon | reverse complement strand
GGGATATAGAAAAAGAGGAAGGGGGAGGGGGGCGTTGCTGGGGAGGAAGGGGGAGGGAGGCGGTGCTGGGGAGGAAGGGGGCGGGGTGGTGCTGGGGAGGAAGGGGGAGGGGGGGGGCGGTGCTGGGGAGGAAGGGAGGGGGAAGAGTGCTGGGGAGGACGGGGGATTTGGGAGGGGATGGTAATGGGGAGGAAGGGGGGAAGAGAAGGGGGGCGGTGCTGGGGAGGGGGGCGAGGGGATATAGAAAAAGAGGAAGGGGACGAAGGGATAACGAGAGAGAGAGAGAGAGAGGGGGGGGAGAGCGTCTGATAGCCAGTGCTTCAACCGGACCTCGCCCTGTTGACCACTACGGGAGGGGGGGAAGGGGGGGAGGAAGGGGAGGGGGGTGAGGGGGGGGGAAAGAGAGAGGCGACCCCGAAGTTTACATCTGCCGACTGAGAATGATTAATGGACGCCTTAATCGGGGAATGGAAGGCTGGATTGTGTTGTTAACACTTCTATAAAAGCATTTTACTGATTAGATGCGAGTACCTTAGGGAGGGTAAGGGGAGGGGGGGGGTGTTGGGAAGGAAGGAAAGGAGGGTAGGGGAAGGTAGGGGAGGGTAGGGGAGGGAAGGGAAGGTAATGCAGGTAGGGGGGCGGGGGGAGGGAGGTAAAAGGGTAAGTACTGCAACTCATATCGATTACCTTAATTAGATTTACCTATTCCATCTCCTACCGGCCGAGGACTCGACGCTTCCTCCAAGGGATCAAGGGATTCGGACGCGCTCTTCTTCACTAAAAGACAAGCGAAAATAAAAGCCGAGCGGAGGAATCAACCCAGAATTAATTAATCCCGGATGAATGAACAATCCTCGGCCAGACCCCCCCCCCCCCGCCTGCGCCATGCCTCTAAACACACGAGTTAATCAAGTGCGTCTCAAGCGGTGTCTCGACTGATCGACACTAACTTCGACTTCGCGCCCATTATTCAAGCTGAACTATTTCCATTAATCAAACCCGCTCGTGACTTTTTGGATCTGAAAAGGCAATCATGATTTGCTCGTGACCCTTCCTCTCCTCCCTCCCTCCCTTCTTCTCTCCCTCCCTCCCTCCCTTCCTCTCTCCCTCCCTCCCTCCCTCCCTCCCTCCCATCCTCCCATCCTCCCTCCCTCAAAGTCCTACATTAAAGTTTACATAAAGGAAGACGAAAGTTTGAATACAACAGGTACAGAAAACAAAACGAGAAAGTCGGGATCCACTTCAGACCGTCGAGTTATAATCAGGCTCATAACCGACCTCTTGCAACCGCTACTTCCCCCTGTCTTGCTTGTTATCTGTCCTGCTCCGTGACTCTAAACAGAGAGGAAATGCATCAGCTTCTAAATTTGTTAATCGGGACGTTGAATATAACTCAGGCAAAAGAATAAAAAAAAAAAAAAAAAGTGTTGATGATAATTATCATACTAACAAAAAAGTGGTAATGATATTGATATTAATAACAATGATGATGATAATAATGATCATAAGAAAAATGATAATAAAGATGATGATAATTATAGTAATAGTAATAATAATAATAATAACAATAATAATAATAATAATAATAATATTATTATTATTAATAATAATAATAATAATAATAATAATAATAATAATAATAATAATAATAATAATAATAATGATAATAATAATAATAATAATGATAATAATAATAATAATAATAATAATAATAATAATATATATATTTTTTAACGGTAGGTTCATGTCTGAGCCGCCGTGGTCCCAGCATGATACTTAATTGTAGTTTTCACGTTGTGATGTTCTTGGAGTGAGTACGTGGTAGGGTCCCCAGTTCCTTTCCACGGAGAGTGCCGGTGGTACCTTTTAGGTAATCATTCTCTCTATTTATCCGGGCTTGGGACCAGCACTTGACTTGGGCTGGCTTGGCCACCCAGTGGCTAGGTAGGCAATCGAGGTGAAAAAAAAACACTAGTAATAATAATGATGATAACAATAATGATAATAGCAATAATGATAATAATGATAATAATAATAATGATGATGATAATAATACTAATACTAATACTAATACTAATACTAATAATAATAATAATAATAATGAGAATAAGAATAATGATAATGATAGTGACAATAACAATATCTATAATGATATTCGTATTAATGATAATGATAACTACAATAATGATGATAATATAGAAATAATTAATGATAATGAAAATCATAATGATCACAAAACAAAAGTGGCATTGACGATAATGATTGTAATAATAACAAAAATGATGACGGTTATCAAAAACAAAAAAACAAAAAAACAAAACAAAATAAAAAGGGATATAGAAAAAAAAAAAAACATAATCTGCCTCTATCATCATCATTGTGATTATATCATTATCATCATTATCATTCTATTGATATTGTCATTATTATTTCTATTGTTATTGTTATTATTATTATTATGGCTACTACTTCTACTCTTATTGTTATTATTATTATTATTATTATTATTAGTAGTAGTAGTAGTATCATTATCATTATCATTATCTTCATAATCATTATTATTATTGTTATTATTATTATTATTATTATTATTATTATTATTATTATTATTATTATTATTATTATCATTATCATCATTGCTATTGTTATTTTTATCATCATCATCATCATCATCATCATCATTATAACTGCTTTTATCTTTATCGTTAGCATTATTTTTACAATTATCCCTATTATTATTATCATCATCATTATCACTATTATAATCCTTATCATGATAAACTTTAGTAGTTGAAGTATTAGTATTACTATAGATATCATCACTGAAGTGTTTTATTATCTAATCATCACATTATCGTTATTATTATTATTATATTTGTCAAAATGATAATAATGATACTAATGATTAGTATTATGATTATTATTAACATCATCATTCTTGGTATCATTTTATTATCATTGTTATAGATATTAGCTCAAGTCAGTGCCGGGTAAATAGAGATGGTGACTCGATAAAAACACCGGGCGGAAGGCAATGGCAAACCACCGCTCTAAAATTGCTAAGAAAAAAAAATCATGGAAGCCCATGATCGTCAAGGCCGCGGTGGCCGAATGGTTAGAGCATCGGACTCAAGACTGTCACGACGGCAATCTGAATTCGAGGGTTCGAGTCACCGACCGCCGCGTTGTTTCCTTGGGCAAGGAACTTCACCTTGATTGCCTACCTAGCCACTGGGTGGCCAAGCCAGCCCAAGTCAAGTGCTGGTCCCAAGCCCGGATGAATAGAGAGAATGATTACCTAAAAGGTACCACCGGCACTCTCCGTGGAAAGGAACTGGGGACCCTACCACGTACTCACTCCAAGAGCATCACAACATGAAAACTACAATCAAGTATCATGCTGTGACCACGGCGGCTCAGATATGAACCTACCCGTTAAAAGAAGAAGAGTTATAGATATTAGTATTATCATTATTATTACTATTACCTTATTGTTACTTGAATGTGTCATTATCATGATTATCGTTACATTATAACCATTTTATTATCATTATCATTAATATCATTATCTTCATCTTCATGACTATCATCTTTGTTATTATTACTATTGTTTTATTATCATTATTATTATCAATCATCATCATCATCATCTTCATAATCATCAGAAATAATTTTTACTATCATCATCATCATTGTCTTCATTATTATCATTACAATTATCACTGTTACGATTAAATGATATCTACATAAACGGTAATAATTGTAATAAGAGTAATGATAATAATGATGAGAATGATTATTACATAAATAAAAATAACAAGAAAAATTACAGTGATGACATTAATAATTACATAATCATGATAATATTAATCACTACGACAATAATAATAATGATAACATTGATAACGATAATCACGATAATAATATTAACAACAATAATGACAATGATAACACTGATAACAATGATAACAATGATAACATTAGAGTTAAAATAGGATTATCATAGATTTATAATACGATGCGTGTGTGTCATTCTTCGACTGCTGTGTAGTGAATTATCACCCCTTTTTACACCAAAATGTACTGACGTTAAGCCCAGAGCCACATGGACTATGATTGCAAGCATAATGAGTTCAACTTACTTGAAAATAAAGTCACTTTTTGATTCCAGGCGTAAATCATGCGATAGACGAAAGACAAGTAAAATTTTAATACAATTTTGTTCATTCTCAGAGTCACAGACTCCATAATGAAGAATTGATATTATGGAGCCCTGGTTTATAACTAATTACCAATGATATTAAACGTAAACCATCCTTAAACTGCTTTAAATCCAATTCAAAAAAATTCTTATTAAATATATACATATAATTTCCCCACTGGTATGGCTATATGATTACTGTCTTTTACTTATGCTTACGTTATATATGCTCAATATACGTAAATCTAAAAATCATATGTTTATCCTCGTGTTCTAAGGCCAGTAATATTATTAGTATTTTATCATCGTGATCAATGTGTTAGTAAGTAGCAATAGTACAAAAGTATTTCTCTGGTGTAACAGTTTTATCTTTGTATCTAATAAAAAAAAACTCATTCATGCTTTTCATTCAATGTAACATGTTTATGCAAATCTGCGCTAGAATTTAGTAAATGTTACCGGTATATTTGTATCTTGTAATTATAGATTTCTTTAACTCATGCTAAAGATTACATGTGTACATAAAGACTTCATGAGCTCGTTCTGTAAAATTGCCAAACCTCTTGGCATCAGTAAATATATAGACTGTATTTTCTGTTTCATTATATGTCTTAATTTTATGTCATTGTATAATTATTATTAAGTCATTTTGTTTGTAAGACATTTCTTTGTCGACTGTATGTTTGTGCTGAGCTTTTAAAGGTTATGCTGAGAAGCAAAAAACTCGGTCATACCCTGTTCATTCTTTGTAAATGACGATTACTAAAAAAAAATCTCTCTCTCCCTATATAAATTATTCCAATTTCTATTTCAGTAATTATTTCTGAACATCAATGTTTCTCCTGATGTTGACTATCCCATTATAATCATTTACCTTTTTCTTTCAATACCACAATGCAGTTCTTAGATTTGACCAACCACCGTGACAACAAAATCGACAGTATAGCATACTTCCTCAAAGAAGCACTGAAAAAGAAAAGAAAAGAAAAAGAAAAATAGTTACACCCGTTATACCTCCGTGCTGTAAGTATATCCTCCCACGATTCGGTCTCTCCTGCAAAGAGAAGAATCTACAGGAGATAGAGAGGAAAGGAGAAATGACATCTCGGTGATAAAATTCCCACAGTTATACCATTGTCAGCTGTTAGTATTTTTGCCCTTTCTCATTCACTATCATGCATTTCGCCATCTCATAATGATAAAAGAGGGTATTCTGTGTACTAGGGCAAGGTTTCTCTTAGTGTAACAGAATCCAAAATTCTTACCTGTTATTAATCGTGTTTTTTGGCAAGATTTATGACCTGGTTTGTGATATGAATAGGATTTTTGGCAAGCTTATATGACCTGATTTGTGATATGAATAGGATCCCCTATAGTGGGCCTTCACATGGAAACTTCTTCAGCTTAGAACACTGGAGATGATACGTGAAGGTACATAAAGATACATGAAGCCCTGTGATGGAATACTCGTGTCATTCGTGAAGCGTTGGGAAAGTTTTTAATGAGATGGACTGGCTATGATTCACGTGTACATAACCCTTTTTTCATCATTCAGATAATTCTTCATTCAGACTAATCGTGAATGCAACTTTATGTTGGTTAATGACATGGGACCACATAATGGAAACAGTTTCTGATTTGTTTTTCTTTCTAACATTGGCTACTTATGCAGATTTCAGTGCATGTGGATTTTGGCTTAACAGCTGTTCTGGTCGCATGAGCTAAATCCTCTCCACATCCAATAACAGGAGGGAGACGAACACCTTAAAAATTACACGCAAATCCCTAACATTTTGAATAACTGATGATAAATAAATATAAACCAACAAATGAAAAAGCTAAAGATGAATAAATAACAACGATAGATACACGGGTAAATAAATGAGGAGGTGATTAGCTTTCCCCTTGAAGGTTGCCTGATATGCATTGACAATTTATGCACCCGTTAGGCCTGATGTTTATTCAAAGTCTGGTTCGACCTCCAAATAGCTTTATAGTGAAGAGAGTCACATCTTAAAGACCTGATATATCATAAAAGTGGCCAAGGATACAAATCAGCGGTTATCGTATAAATTATCTACATCATTAGGTGATGATTTATCATACTGATTTAATGCGCCGAAGAACTTATCAAAAAAAAAAAGAAAAAGAAAAAAGAAAAGAAAAGAAAAGAAAAGAAAAGAAAAGAAAAGAAAAGAAAAGAAAAGAAAAGAAAAGAAAAGAAAAGAAAAGAAAAGAAAAGAAAGAAAAGAAAAAGAAAGAAAAGAAAAGAAAAAAAGAAAGAAATATATATATGTATATATATATAAACCTCATTGTGAGCGCCCCTCCCCAAGACAAGGGTCAGGTCGGGAGTGCCAGCGAGTGCCATCGCAGACGCCTCAGACAACGCCGCCTCTACTGCTGACATCACTACCAGCGTTAAGATCATTCGAGATCTCCACAAGCCTCTGCCGCCCACCACAGCCGCCATCGCCCGCCCGCACGTGTTGTTAAGGAGCTGTGTGCTCTTATCATGTTTACCTGAGGTGTGTTATCAGTGCCACGGCGAGATACAATCAGTGCCGCTCCGGACCGCTCCTGGTACGCCCGCAGATAAAGAGGCAGCCTCCCGTCTTCTGCTCTCGGCTTATCAGCACCTCCCCCCCTCATCTCCCTCTCTCTCTCTCTCTCCCTCTCTCTCTCTCTCTCTCTCTCTCTCTCTCTCTCTCTTTCATTCTATCTGTGTATCTGCCAATCTGTGTTTTTCACATTTATATATCTATTTATCTTACTCTCTTAGTATCTATCGAACTATCTATCTGTCTGTGTATATACCTATCCCCACCCTTTATTTCTCTTATATTTCTTCTTCTTCTCCTTCATCATCATCATCATCATCATCATCATCATCATCATCATCATCATCATCATCATCATCATCATCATCATCATCATCATCATCATCATCATCTTCTTCTTCTCCTTCTTCTTCTTCTTCTTCTTCTTCTTCCTCCTCCTCTTCCTTTTCTTCCACTTCCTCTCATTTTCTTCTTTTTCTTCGTCATGCTCCTCGCACATCCTTCCTTCCTCCCCCCCCCCCTCCCCTCTCATTCACAACAGCAGCCCATAACCTTGACCCAAGTAATAAATCCAAGACGCTCTGCTCATGATGAGTATTGCGTAATAATCAGTCCGCTCTCTTGCCCTCGTTGTGTTTGTGTGCATGCATGTATACACGTATGATATATCTAGTTATCTATGTACAATATATCTATATCTACCTATATATCAATATTTCTATTTATCTATTTATGAAC
>NC_051390.1:49116004-49118504 GCF_015228065.2 Penaeus monodon | reverse complement strand
AAACAAACAAACACAAACAAACTGATATATGTGACAATAATAACCTTCCATATCAAGATCTTGCAATAACGTTGCCAGAATGGAGAGAGATATAAACTTGAGAGTAAAAGTCGTGACGTTCATTCAGATTTTCCTCATCGAAAAAGACTGTCAAAGATCGAAGTTTATGGACGGTAGTTTGACTCTATACAGGAGCGATTCACTTTTTTTTTCTTGTGAACTGGGATTCTGAGCTTTGGTTTGGGGATTAGTGTTATTCTGATTATTGGTGGGTGTTTGTGGTTGTTAGAAGGAACGGTGCGAGGGGATTCAGTTTTTGGAAGGCAATGGGAAGCTGGATGACTTTGTTTCTTGTTTGTTTGTTTGTTTGTAGATCTGTTTGTTGGTTTGTTTGTCTGTCTGTCTATTTGTTTGTGTGTCTGTCTGTCTGCTTACCTGTTTGTCTGTCGGTTTATCTGTCTGTTTGTTTGTTTATCTGTCTGTCTGTCTGCCTATCTGTTTGTATGTTTATTTATCTGTCTGTCGACCTCTCTCTCTGTGCCTCTGTCTGTCTGCTCTCTTTCTCTCTCTCTCTCTCTCTCTCTCTCTCTCTCTCTCTCTCTCTCTCTCTCTCTCTCTATCTCTATCTATCTATCTATCTCTATCTCTCTCGCTATCTCTCACTCTCTCTCTTTTATCTATCCATCTATTTTTATCGAATTTATCAGTTGCTGTGTCATCCTTTTCGCTGTTTTTTTCATGAGGGGAGAAAGTAAATGGAAGAGGGGGAGGAGGAGAAGGAAAATGGGAAAGAAGAAGAGGAAGATTTCTGAAGTAAGTCAAGAACCTGCAAAACTAACCAGCCACTTGGTGCGATTTTCCCATAGCTTGTTATACATCTCTCAGCCTTATTAGCGCTTGTGACTGAAGATTGACTCGATAACTTTGCAGAAAATCATCTCCCCCCCCCAAAAAAAAAAAAAAAAAAAAAATGTATATATATATACATCTTATTTATATCAAAAATTCCATCAAGGAAGGGGATCGAAGCTATAAGAAGGCGTTACAACCCTACCATAAGGTCGATAATCAGGTGACGAAAGATTGGGATTTTCAACCTACACTGTGGAAGAACAAGGTTTCCACCGTGCGTTTAACCCTGCCTGGTTTTCCTGCTGAATTTCCCTCCGCTCTTCTTATATACCTGCTTGATTATACCTGCTCGTACTCTGCTTGCCTCTTTGTCTGCTTGTGTTCATCGGTCTTACCTGCTTTAAAAAATTTAGTCTACTTGGAGTTGTCTTTGAAAAACGTATCTCTCTTTCATTTGTTTTTTTTAAATGTATTTTAATGCTTTAACCTGCTATGGTATGCTTGAACCTGCTTAAGCCTACTCCAATCTGCCTCTAAAATCTGAAAATCTGTTTTATATTTTGTATTTGCTTGTTGTAACCAATTTTAGTAGTTTGTAGTTTGTTTTAACCTGCTTCTATTTACTTTGAATTCTTGCAATGATGATAATAATAATGGTAATAATGATGATGGGGATGATAATAAAGATAATGATGATTATGTTGATGATGATGATAATGATGATGATGGTGATGATAATGATGATGATGATGATGATGATGATGATGATGATGATGAAGATAGTAATAATAATAATAGTAATAATGATAATAATCTTTATAATAATAATAATAATCATAATAATAATAATAATAATAACAACAAGAACATTAATAATGATAACATTAATAATGATAATAATGATGATAACAATAATAATGATAATAAAGATAATGATAACATGAATATGAAAATGGTGATAACAATAACGACAATAACAATAACAATAATGATAATAACAACACCTGTTTATCTTGCTCTTGGAGGACCTGCATTGTTGCATTTCTTGCACGGAAAGCTGGAAGGTTGATGTTGATTGTGGGGGGGAGGGAGAGGTGGGGGAGAGGGAGAGGTGGGGAAGACGAGGAGTGGGGGTGAGGGGGAGAATAGGAATGAGGGGAGAGAAACGAGGTTAGAGAAGGGTAGGGGTGGGGGGAGGGGAGGGTGGAGGGAGAGGGTAGGGGTGAGGGAGGAAGGGTAGGGGGAGGGGAGGGGAATGGGGGTGAGGGGAAGGGTCAGGGTGAGGGGAGAGGGAGGAGGCGAGGAAGGAAGGTCGGTAATATGTTACCTGAGTTTAACATCTAATCGCACTCTGGTATGACTGGCGTAACTGTCATTCATATGCCCCACCACACACAACACAAAACACAACAACACACCACACAAAACACACACACAACACCACAAAACAAACACAGCACAAACAAGCAACAAATATACCAAACAAACACACAAACAAGCAGACCCAGAAGGGGTATATACATACAACTAATAAGATTTACAAAAGAAAGAAAGAGAGAGAGAGAAAATAAAAGATAATATTGACTATGAGTATCAGTACCGCCATTACTGATTTTTTCGAAGAGGAAAATTCTGAGCTGTCATCACC
>NC_051390.1:49083504-49098504 GCF_015228065.2 Penaeus monodon | reverse complement strand
CCTCATCTCTGCCAACCTTATTCCTCTCTATCCTATTTACTCTTTATCTCTATTTGTCTTCTCTATCTAAATTCTTCCCCACACCCCTATTTTCTCAGTTTCACTCCCCCTCTCCTTTCACTTTTTCCTTAGTTATCTCTTCTCTCTTAACCCCTTTTCGTATCTTTTTTTTTTTTCTTTCTTAACCCCTTTTCCTATCATCCTTTTTTTTCTTATTTTCCTTTCTTTTAAATCCACCTGCCCCCCCCCCGCCCCCTTCACCCCCTACCCCACTAGCCTCCCCCCCCCCTAAAATAAAGGAACATAGAACGAAAGAAAATATAAATGTAATTAATAATTCTCATTTCTTCTTGTTTTCCTTTTCGTATTTTCTTTTCTTCGGAAAGGGAGGAAGGGGGGGAGGGGGGGAAGGAGGAAAAGAGGAAGGGAAGGAAGGAAGAAGAGAGGAAGGGAGAAACGGAAAGGAGGGAAAGGGAAGGAGAGAGGATAGGGAGAAACAGATAATAAATATAAAGACAAACATAAATACAGAGAAACAAACAGACAAACAATAAAAACAAAACAAAAAAAAAACAGCTGGTGGACAAAACAGACAAACGATCTCACAAACAAACCAAAAAAAAAGAAGAAAAAAAAACTGATTGACAGACATCTCTCCAAACAAGCATAGAAACAGACAGGCAACAAAAACAACAACAACAGAAAACAAACAAACATATACCCACGAGAGACCAGATGAAGCCAACATGAGTCATATACCTTAAAAAAAAAAAAGTCTCAGAGAGGAGAGCCAAAACCGAAATTGAAATAGGGGAGACGTAAAAAAAAAAAAAAAAAAAAAAAAAAATCTCAGAGAGGAGAGCCAAAACGAAAACTGAAATAGGGGAGACGTAGAGCAAAAAAAAAAAAAAAAAAAAAAAAAAGTCTCAGAGAGGAGAGCCAAAACGAAAACTGAAATAGGGGAGACGTAGAGCAAAAAAAAAAAAAAAAAAAAAAAAAGTCTCAGAGAGGAGAGCCAAAACGAAAACTGAAATAGGGGAGACGTAGAGCAAAAAAAAAAAAAAAAAAAAAAAAAAAATCTCAGAGAGGAGAGCCAAAACGAAAACTGAAATAGGGAGACGTAGAGTAAAAAAAAAAAAAAAAAAAAAAAAAAAAAGTCTCAGAGAGGAGAGCCAAAACCGAAACTGAAATAGGGAGACGTAGAGTAAAAAAAAAAAAAAAAAAAAAAAAAAAAAATTCTCAGAGAGGAGAGCCAAAACCGAAACTGAAATAGGGGAGACGTAGAGTAAAAAAAAAAAAAAAAAAAAAAAAAAAAAAAAAAAAAAAAAAAATGCGGGGGGGAGGGGGGGGGGGAACGAGTTACAAGTTGGCTGTCTCTGTTTTTGTGTTTATTTATAGATTTTTCTTTGTTTCTCTGTCTTTCTTATTCATTTTTTCTGTTTCTTACACTCTCCTTTAATTCTCTCTTCTTCTCACTATCTGTAGGTAAAAATGACAACAGAAAATGTCGAGACGAAGAATTTTGAATTTTAAAAACGAAAGAAAGGAAATGAAAAGAAAAAACCGAAAAAGTACAGAGAGAGGAAGAGAATGACATAAACCAGAGATAGAAAGAAAAACGAAAAAGAATAAGAAGAATAAGAACAAGAAATGGAAAAAAAGAAGAAAAGACATGGTAAAAAAAAAAAAAAAAAAAAAAAAAACCAAACAAATAGGGGAGACGTATAGTAAAAAAAAAAAAAAAAAAAAAAAAAGTCTCAGAGAGGAGAGCCAAAACCGAATCTGAAATAGGGGAGACGTAGAGTAAAAAAAAAAAAAAAAAAAAAAAAACGAATCTGAAATAGGGGAGACGTAGAGTAAAAAAAAAAAAAAAAAAAAAAAAAAAAACTGAAATAGGGGAGACGTAGAGTAAAAAAAAAAAAAAAAGAAAAAAAAAAATGTCCAGAGAGGAGAGCCAAAACCGAAACTGAAATAGGGAGACGTAGAGTAAAAAAAAAAAAAAAAAAAAAAAAAAAAAAAAAAAAAAAAAAAAATGCGGGGGGGAGGGGGGGGGGGGACGAGTTACAAGTTGGCTGTCTCTGTTTTTGTGTTTATTTATATATTTTTCTTTGTTTTTCTTTCTTATCTATTTTTTCTGTTTCTTACACCTTTCATTCTCTCTTCTTCTCACTATCTGTAGGTAAAAATGACAACAGAAAATATCGAGACGAAGAATTTTGAATTTTAAAAACGAAAGAAAGGAAATGAAAAGAAAAAACCGAAAAAGTACAGAGAGAGGAAGAGAATGACATAAACCAGAAACAGAAAGAAAAAAGAAAAAGAATAAGAAGAATAAGAACAAGAAATGGAAAAAAAGAAGAAAAGACATGGTAAAAAAAAAAAAAAAAAAAAAAACCGCACTATGTAAGAAAATTATACTAGAAAGACATACAGAAAAAAAATAATTATAAAATAGAAAAATACACTTATAATAAACAGAAAAAACTTTTTGAGAAAGAGGAAAACAAGAGTAATAAATAAATTTGTATATATTATGGGATAAAGTCACTTAAAATACATAACAAGAGGAATTGATATGCATCTGAAACTGCCATACAGTATACAGATAAACACAAACAAACAAATTACAGAAAAAAAACTTAACGAGCTAAACAAACAAACACAATTAGAGATAGACAGCGCGAATTACCCAATTACCCATAATAATTACCCATTAAAACCCATAGAAAAACATCAACCCACCTACTTTCACTCTATAATTGCATCACGATGAGATCAACCTCTTGCTCTCTCATTTTAATGTGAATTTCGCTAAATTGATTTTGACGATGAATATTTTGGTCAAATTGAAGATTAGCTTTTTTTTTTTTTTTTTTTTTTTTTTTTTTCGTCATTTAATCCATTGTTCTGTCTGTCTGTCTGATGTAAAGCGTGTGTGTATATATATATCCCAACGTGTGTACAAGCATAATGTATATAAATACATATACTTATCTGTAGTTCTGTCTGTCTCTGTCTCTCTCTCTCTCTCTCTCTCTCTCTCTCTCTCTCTCTCTCTCTCCCTCTCTCCCTCCTTCCCTCCTTCCCTCCTTCCCTCCTTCCCTCCTCTCCCTCCCTCCCCCTTTCCTCTCTCTCTCTCTCTCAAGTTTCAATGACTCGATTCTTGCCGACCTAATTTCCAGTCATCCTTATTTTGAATGTCAGCATTAAACTAATCACATATTTAGCATAATCGGCCGGAAATCAAAATTACATCCCCTTTACCCTTGTGAAAATTGCGGTTGATACCAGATATGGGCTAAGCTTCTCCTCTTTGCGTCAGAGGAAATGCCAGGATGAAGGGGTTGGTGGTGGGGGGGGGGGGGTTGGTGTCGAGGGATAGTGGGTGGGTAGGGGGGGTAGGGAGGGGGTGTCGAAGGATAGTGTGTGTGTGGGGGGGTTCGAGGGATAGTGTGGGTGGGGGTAAGGAGGGGATAGGGAGAGGGAAGGGAGGGAGAGGAAGAGGGAGGGAGGGGATAGGGAGTGAAGGAGAGGGAGAGGGAGAGGGTAAGGAGAGGGAAGGACCATTGGGGGGGAGGGGGGGTCGAAGGATAGGGAGAGGGAGTGGTAGTAGAAGGGAGGGGAGGGAGGGAAGGAAGGGGCTAGGGAAAGGGAAGGAAGGGAGGGGATAGAGAGAGAGAGAGAGAGAGAGAGAGAGAGAGAGAGAGAGAGAAGAGAGAGAGATGAGAGAGAGAGGAGGAGAGAGAGAGAGGAGAGAGAAAGAGAATAAGAGAGAGAATTAGAGAGAAGAATTAGAGTAGAATGAGAGAGAGCGAGACGAGAGAGAGAGAGAGAGAGAAAGAGAGAGAGAGAGAGAGAGAGAGAGAGGGGGGGGGGGTCGAAGGATAGGCCTAGGGAGGGGTAGCGAGAGAGAGAGAGGAGGGTGGAAGTGTGTAAAAATAAAGGTGGAGATTATTATGTTTGCGATGGAGAGAGGTTCGTGGACGGTTGGAGAAGCAGTGGAAGTGGGGGGGGGGGGGGAGATGCAGGAGGGGGGAGTGGTAGATGCAGGTGGACATTAGAGGTGGAGAGGGGGCGGGTTATTTTGAGGTGGAAGATGTGGATGGGAAGGCGGGGGGGGGAGAGGAGATGGGGGGAGATAAAAGGGGGAGATTGGGGGGGAGGAGGGGAGATGAAAAGCAAATGGAGAGGAAAGGAAGGAAGTGGATAAGTGGAAATAAATAAAGAAGGCATAAAGTTGGGGGGTGGGGGGGGGAGGGTTGGAAGAGTTGTGGGGTGGGGCGGGAGGTGGAAGAGTTTTGGGGGCGAGGAGTGTGGTTCGTGCTGTGGTGGAAGAAGAGTTGGGAAGAGTTGAGAAGAGTTGAAAAAGTTGGAAGGATGTTTAGTGGTTGGATTGGAGGGTAGGGGAAAGAAGTTGGAAAAAGAGTTAAGAGTAAGAGGTTGACCGTAAAAGTGGAGGAGAGGAACGGGAAATAGGGGGGGAGAAAAGGAGGGGAAAGTGGAGGGGCGTTGATGGGAATGAAAAACTCGTTAATAAGTGAGGACTCGTTACCGTTAAGTCATTTATAATGAACAAAATTCGAACAGGTGGAAGAGTGGATATTTCGCAAATGTGGAAAAGAAGAGTTTAGTGGATATAAGATAATTTATAAAAAAACGTAGAATAAAAAAAAAGAAATGAAAAAAGGGAAAAAAGAAGATAAGAGGAAAACACGGGGACTGGGGAGGGGTGACTGAAGAAATAAGGAAAAAAAAAAGAAAAAAAAAAGGACTGAAGAAATAAGGAAAAAAAAAAAAAAAAAAAAAAAAAAAGCAGAGGAAAAAAAAAAAATCAAAAAAAAAAAAAAAAAAAAAGCAGGGATAGGATAATACAAAATAAAAAGATATGAAGAGAAAGGACAGATGGAAAGGGAGTATATAGTATATAGTAGTATAGTATAGTATAGTAAGTATATAGGGGGGGGAGAAAGAAGGGGGTGGTGGGGGGGTGGGGTTTGTGGGGTGATTCTGTGGGGTGGGATGTGGGCGATGGGAGGGGGGGTCGTGCCATTTCCCAACGCAGCCGCCACGACCCCCGCTTAGAACGCACACAGCAGACGACAAAAATGGGCGGCCGAGAAATCTAAGGGTTTTAAAAGAGGAGCGGGAGGAGGGGGGAGGTAAGGAGGGGGGGGAAGGAGGGGGAGGGGAGTAACCAGGGGTAAAAGAGGGAGGGAGGAGGGGGAGGGGGGGAAACCAGGGGTAAGGATGGGGGGGAGGGCGACCGCTTCACTGCTTCTTTTCTTTTTCATTTTTCATTTTCTATTGTTATTTTTGTTTATTTATTTATTTATTTATTTATTTATCGATTTATTTATTTATTTATTTATTTGTTATTATTATTGTTATTATTATTGTTATCTTTATTATTATTATTATTATTATCAATATTATTATTAGTAGTTTATTATCATTATTACTATGATACTAGTATTAGTTTATCCACTAGTTACTGCGATTATCATTATTATCATCATCAATTCTTATTAATTAGCATCATCATTACTATTATGATTATGAATGTTTTATTATTATGCAGTATGATTTATATATAATATTATGTGCAAATTATTATATTTTATTATCATTATCACTTAATCATTATTATATTATCATCATGTCATCATATCATTATTATCATTATTCTATTATTGTTAGTATATTATTATTTATTAATTATTGATGATGATGATGATGATGATGATGATTATTATTACTATTGTTATTATTATTACTATTACCATCATTATTATTATCATTTATATTACTATTATTACCATTATTATTAATATATAATCATTATCATTACTATTATTACTGTTATTATCATTATTATTATAATTACAATTAATATTATTATCATTATCTTATAGTCTTGCTTGAATATGGGGGGGGGGGAAAACCGTTTTTTTTTTTTTTTAAAGTAGAATTAGCGATATGCAGTTATGGCGTATGAGAGATAATAAACACATATATTTATTAACAAAATTCATAACTTGCATCACACACAAAGACACATCATCATCATCATTATCATCAGAGAGAACATGAATATCATCAACGTCACCAACTATCATCATCAAATTTATGTAATAATTATGTTGTTAATACATGTATAATGAGTCATTGTGTTGTGATATGATAAGATGGTACTAGGAAAGAGAGAGAGAGAGAGAGAGAGAGAGAGAGAGAGAGAGAGAGGAGAGAGAGAGAGAGAGAGAGAGAGAGAGAGAGAGAGAGAGAGAATAGAGAGAGCGCGATTACGAGGAGAGGAGACAGGAGACACAGAGCAGAGACGAGAGAGAGCGACAGGAGAGAGAGAGCGATGAGAGGAGAGAGAGAGAGAGGAGAGCGAGAGAGAGGAGCGAAGCGATGATGATGAGAGATACTAGAGAGTGAGAGAGACGAGAGACGAGAGAAGGGATGAGGAGCGGATGGGTGGGAAGAAGAGAGATGATGAAAGAGAGAGACAGAGAAGAGAGAAACGGCAGGCGAAGAAAGAGGAGAGAGAGACAGCGAGATGAGAGAGAGAGAGAGAAAGTGAGCTGAGAGAGAGAGATGAATGAGAGAGAGAGATGAGAGAGAGAGAAAGAGAGGAGAGAGAGCGATGAGACGTAAGGAGACGACAGAGAACTGAGAGAGGATGAGGAGACGAGGAAGGAGATTGAGAGAGTCGGGTGAGGAGAGATGAGAGAGAGAGAGACGATGAGAGCTAGAAAAATGATGACAGCGAGAGAGGAGAGAGAGAGAGACTCACCGCGAACGATCGAGAAGAGACGATAGACAGAGAGAGAGTAGAGAGGAGAGAACGGAAGAGATGAGAGAGAGAGGGACTGAGGAGAGGAGAGAGAGGCAGAGAGGAGAGGGGAGAGAGAGAGAGAGAAGAGAGAGAGAAGAAGCGAACGAGAAAGAGGACGAAGAGACAGACAGGACAGAGCGAGGAAGAGAGAGAGAGAGCAAGACCGGAGACAGAGAGAGCGAGAGACCGAGGAGGAGGGGGGAAGGCGACGGGAGAGAGAGTGGAGAGAGAAGCAGAACTGGCGAGAGAAGAAGAGAGGAAGATGACTTAGGAGAGACAAAGAGAGAGAGGACAAGGGGGGCTGAAAGAAGAGAGCAAGAACGAGAGAGCGAGAGGAAAAGACAGAGAACAAGCCAGACAGAGACGAGAGACGACGGAGAGCGTAGAAGAAGAGGAGGAAGCAACCGAGTAACGAGAGAGGGATCGGGAAGATGACCGGGAGAGGAGGAGACGGCAGCGCGAGAGGAGACTCGAGGACGATGGAGGAGGGAGACTGGAGAGCGAGGGGAGTTGAGAGAAGCGAGAGCGAGGAAGAGAGAGCGACGAGAGAGACAGAGAGCAGAGAAAGAGAGAGAGACGAGAGAGCCCGAGAGAGGAGAACGAGAGAGAGAGAGGAACAAGAGAGAGAAGAGAAGAGAGCGAGATAGAGACGATTTGAGATCGAGCGAGAGAGAGAGAGAGATGAGAGGAGAAGGAGAGTGACGAGCGAGAGAGGAGCGAGGAGTAGAGGACGAGAGCGAGAGAGGAGAGAGAGAGAGCACGGAGAGAGAAGAGAGAGAGTGAGAGCAGAGGAGACAGGATCACTCAGGACGGAGAGAGAGAGAGAGGACTGAGAGAGAGAGACAGGAGGAGAGAGACTGGAGGAGGGTGAGAATGCTTGGGACTGAGGGAGAGAGGAGAGAGCAGAGCAGAGGAGAGAGGGAGAGAGATATGATAGGGAGGTAGCGATCAGGAGGGGAAGGAGACGTTTAAGAGTGAGATGCGAGAGAGAGACGCGAGAGACGAGGAGAGGAGACGCGGAGGAAGAGGAGAGGAGAGCGGACGAGAGGAAGGAGCATGAGAGAGAGGATGAGCGATGAGCGGAGAGAGAGCCGAGGCTAGAATTAGGAACGACGAAGACATCCAAGCATGTGAGAGAGCAGAAGCCGCCCAACACCGTGAAAATCTCGAGAGACGAGAAGGAGACGCGAACGAGGGAGAAGAGGGAGGGGAGAGAAGAGAAAAGAGAAGTGAGAGAGAGAAAGAGAGAGAGGAGGAGCGAGAAAGAAGACGAGAGAGACGAGGAAGAGAGGAGAGAGGGAAGAAGATTGAGGGGACGAGTAGAGAGAGAGAGAAGAGGGAGAGAGAAGCGAGAGAAGAGGACTAGAGGATAGAGAAGCGAGAGAGAGGAGAGAGGACTGAGAGAGAGAGATCGAGAGCGACGGAGCGAGAGCGGAGAGGTTAGAGAGAGATGCGCGTACGCGCAGAACCCCAGCCCGAGAAATCTGCCCGATTAGAGACGATGAGAAGTACCGGAGACCGAGCCTCGGGAGCCGATCGAACGCTCGAGAATCAATTCAGACGAACGAGACGATGAGAGGGAGAGAACGAGAGGAACGACTCGTTCTTCCGAGAGCACGAACGGAACGTGACATAGAGAGAGACCTACAAAAGGTACGAAACGCGAGGAACAGAAGGAGACGCGAGACAGAAGAGCGACGCGACAGCGGACGCCCGAGAGGAAACGAGACCAAGGAGAACGGAGTGTGAGGGAGATGGAGAGAAGGAGCGGCTTAGGGGCGGAGAGAGGAGGGGGGAGAGACGGGAGGAGGAGAGAGGAGAGGAGGGGGGAGGAGAAAAAGCGGTGCGAGAGAGAGAGAGAGAACGCGAGAGAGAGGGGAGAGAAGAGAGAGAGAGAGAGAGGAGAGCGAGAGAGTTAGAGGGGAGAGACGAGAGGAGAGAGAGGAGGAGACCTGAGCGAGGAAGATGAGATGCGGAGGAGATGGATTGGAGAGAGAGAGAGAGAGAGAGGAGAGACGAGAGAGGGGGGAGAGAGGAGAGAGAGGGATGAGAGCTGGGAGGATGTAGAGAGAGAGGAGAGCGAGGGAGAGAGAGAGTAGAGAGGAGGAGAGAGAGCGGGAGAGAGATGACTGATAGAGAAAGGAGAGAGAGGAGGACGAGAGAAGAGGAGAGCCGAGAGGAACGGGAGGAGAGAAGAGAGAGAGAGCGCTGAGAGAGAGGAGGGAGAGCGAGGGGAGTGAAGAGCGAGAAGCGGAGAGGGAGGGAGGTAGAGAGAGGAGAGAGAGGGAGGAGAGAGAGAGAGGGAGAGGGAGAGTGGAGAGGGAGAGTAGAGAGGTGGAGGGGAGAGATTCGAGAGAGGAGGAGGGGGAGAGAGAGAGAGAGGGAGAGGGGGAGAGAGGCCAGGAGAGAGAGAGGTGAGAGCGAGATGAGGAGCGAGAGGAGAATGGAGGAGAGAGAGAGAGAGAGGAGAAGGGAGAGAAAGGAGAGAGAGAGAGAGAGGAGAGAGGGAGGAAGAGCGTGAGAGCGAGGAGACGCGGAGAGGGAGAGAGGGGAGGCGAGGAGAGATGGACGACGGAGAGCGAGGGCGGGAGACGAGGGGGGGAGCGATCGAGAGAGGAGGGGGAGAGAGAGGGGGAGAACGAGTGAGGAGGGAGAGGGGGAGAGAGGGGAGGATAGAGAGAGAGAGAGCAAGGCGTAGAGAGAAGAGAACGGAGTGAGAGAACGAGAGGAGAGGAACGAGAGAGAGCGGGGGAGGAAGAGAGCATGAAGAGAGCGAGCGAGAGAGATTGAGGAAGAGAAGAGGAGGGAGAGGAGAGGGAGAGGGAGAGAGAGGAGAGAGAGTGAGAAGATGGGGAGGATGGAAGAGAGAGAACCGAGATGCGGAGGGAGAAGAGAGAGAGGAGATGGAGAAGAGTTAGGAGAGCGAGAGAGAGAGAGTAGGAGGGGAGCCGATGAACGACGATAGTGAGAGGAAGGAGGGGAGAACGACCCGGGAGAGGAAGGAAGAGCGGAGGGGTAGAGAGGAGGAACGAGAGGAGAGAAGGAGGTGAGAATTGGGAGAACCGAGGAGGTTGAGAGGGAGATGAGGAGAGCGAATGGGAGAGGGGAACGAGGGAGACACGAGTCGGAGAGAGAGAGGGAGAGAGGAGAGAGAAGGAGAGAGAGATGGAAGGAGGGGGGAGGAGAGGAGAGGGGGAGAAAGAGAACGGAGAGAGAGACGCGCGGAACGAAGGAGGACACGGAGAGCCTGGGGCGGGAGAGAGGAGCGAGAGGAGAGAAGAGAACGAGAGAGGATGAGAGTGAGAGAAGAGGTGAGAGCGTGAGGGGATGAAGGAGCGAGAAAAGAGGAGAGAGGGAGAGGCGGGAATGGGAAGAGAGGAAGAGAGAAGGGAGACGAGTTAGAGAGAAGAGAGCGGAGGAGAACGAGAGAGGAGGAGGAGGAGAGGAGGAGGAGAGGGTCGCCCAGGAGAAAAGGCGTAGGGAGGATGGAGAGAAAGGTAGACGATGAGAGAGAGAGACGAGAAGAGAGATGGACCGCGAGAAGATGAGGGAGAGAGGAGAAGGAGAAAGAATGGAGGAGGAGAGATAGAGAGAGGAAGAGACGGGAGAGAGAGAGATGAGGGAGAAAACGAGAAAGAGTGGGGAGGGGGAGGAGAGGGAGGACGAGAGAGGGGAGAGAGAAGAGAGGGAGGGAGACGAACGATGAGGAGAGAGAGACGAGAGAGAGATGAGCGAGAGGAGGAGAGAGAGGGAGAGGGGAGCGATGAGAGCGAGAGAGAAGGAGAGATAGAGAGGGGAGGATGAGAGAGAGAGGCCAGAGATAGCGCGACATGAGAGAGAGAGAAGATGAGTGGATTGTTGAGAAGAGAGAGGAGAGGGGCGAGAGTTAACTGGACCGGAGAATTGAGAGAGAGAGAGAGAGGTAGAGAGAGATGGACCTGAGAGAGAGAGAGAGAGAGAGTGAGAGAGAGAGGGGATTAGAGGGATGAGAGGAGCGGAGAACTAGAGAGAAGGAGGGCGGATGAGAGAGAGAGAGAGAGAGAGAGGAGGAGAGAAGACGAGAGGGAGTGAGGCGGAGAGTGCTTGAAGAGAGAGAATTCTTTATGACATTTACTCTGAGGAGAGAGAAGTACTGTTATGACATGCAAACCGGATTTATTTTAAGCAGAAAATTGAATATATTTCTAAAGCAGAAAAGTGAATAATAAGTTTACTCTGGCTTCCTGATTTTATTTTGCTCTATTCGTTGCTTTTTACTTTTTTGTTTTAATCTTTCTTTTCTTCTTTTTTTTTTTTAATATTGGTGGTATTTTCATGAATCCATGTTTTGAATTGTTTTTTTTTGTTGTGTGTGTATATCTGCCGTGTACTTTGTGTTGTGTCGTGTGTGTCACTGTTGTGTGTGTGTTTGTTTAATGTATGTTTGTGTGCATTCATTTCAATTATTCCTCACACCATAAATGTTTATCACCCACAATGTATATTTTTATTAAAGTTCTCCTTCCTTTTTTTTTTTTGACAATTCTCTGTATTCTCTCTCTCTCTCTCTCTCTCTCTATCTCTCTCACTTACTCACTCTCCCTGCATCTATCGATCAATTTCTATCTTTCCTCCCTTTCTTCCAAGCACCCTCTCTCCCTATCCCTCTCTCCCTCTCCCTCTCTCCCTCTCCCTCTCTCCCTCTCCACTCCCTCCATTCTTCCACCCTCTCTCTAACCCCTCCCCCTCCCACCTCCCCCTCCCCACCTTCCCACTCTCTTTCCCCCCCCCCTTCACAGCTATTACGGACGCTGGTCTGGCACCTCCCAAAAAAACTATCATGATATGCCTTTAACCAGATGAAACTTTTCTGTGTGTCTGTTTGCTTGTCTGTCTGTTTCTTTCTCTCTCTCTTTTTCTCTACATTTCAGTCTGCCTCGCGCTTTCTTATTCTTTTTCTGTCTTTTTTTTTAATTCTACCTTTGTTTATTCCTCGTTCCATTCTATTTCCTCTGTCACTCTTCACGCTTCTATTGTCTGTCTAGTTCTGTATGTCTGTATGTCTCTACTCTCTCTCCTCTCACTCTCTCTTCTCTCTCTCTTCTCTTCTCTTCCTCTCATTATCTCTGTCTCTCTTAACTGTCTGTCTGTCTGTCTGTCTCTCTCTCTCTCTCTCTCTCTCTCTTTCTTCCTTTCTCTCTCTCTCTCTCTCTCTCTCTCTCTCTCTTTCTCCTTTCTCGCCCGAACTCTATGTCGTAGGAAAGCTTGGGAATGACAGAGAAAAATCACCCGGTAGCCGATGTTCTTTTAAGGGGGGGGGGGAGGAAAGGGGAGAGGGGAAAAAGAAGAAAGGAAGAAATGGGGAAATATAGAGGGATTGGGAAGAGAGAGAATGAGAGGGGTATGGAGGAAGAAGATGTAAAGAAGGAATGGGAAAGAAAAATGGAGAATGGGGAAGAAGAGGAGGAGGAATGAAGGAAGGGAAGGAAGGAGAGAAGGAGAAGAGGGAAGGAAGGTGAGAATGAGGAAGGAGGAAGAATTTTTTGAGGATTAGAGGGGGAAGAAAGAGAGGAGTAAGGGGAAAGAAGAAGAAGAAGAAGAAGACGAAGACGAAGAAGAAGAAGTAGAAAAAGGAGAAGAAGAAGAAGAAGAGGAAGAAAGGTGAAGAAAGGGAGAAAGGACAAAAGAGAAGGAAGGGGAAAGGGAAGGACAATAAAGAAGAAGAAGAAGAAAAAGAAGAACAAGAAGGAGAAGAAGAAAAAGAAGAAGAACAAGACGAAGAAGAAGAAAGATGAAGAAAGACAGGACAGAAGTAGGAGAATAGGAGAGAGAGAGAGAGAGAGAGGGAGAAGTGAAGGGGGGGGGGGGGTAGGAAGAAGAGGGTGGTAATGGTCGTGACGTCGTGGTTCTGATGGTGTTAATGTCTCGTTCGAAATGGTTCGTTGGTTCGATTTTTGGAAAGGAGGAGGAGGGGGGGGAGAAGGAGGAGGAGGAGGAGGAAAAGGAAGAAGAGGAGGAGGAAAAGGAGGAGGAGGAGGAAAAGGAGGAGGAGGAGGGGAAGGAGAAGGAGGAGGAAGAAAGAGAGTAGGAGAGGAGGAGGAGAAGGAGGAGAAGTGGGTGGAAGAGGAGGAGGAGGGACAGGGAGGGGGGAGTAGGTACTAATACTAATGTAGCTTTTTGGAAAATATTAGCAGTCTAATATGCAAAACTGAAGAAGGCACACACTCACACACACACACACACACACACTCACACAAACACACACACACACACACACACTCACACAAACACACACACACACACACACACTCACGCACACACACACACACGCACATTTTACGTATGTACGTACATGTGTTCCTTTCATGCTTCCTTCTCTCCTCCTCACTTCCTCCTTCTTCTCCTCCTCCTTACTCCCTTTTCCACCTTTTTTTTCTTCTCTTCCACATCTTTTTTCTTTTCCCTAATAATTCCTCTTTTCTCTCATCAATTCTTTGTCTTGTTATTTGTCAGATTAAGTCGCTCTTCCCTCTCCCGCGATCACGACAAAGGCTATGCTGATTACAATTGGTCGGAGAGAGCATTGTAGTATGCTTGGGAAACGTGTTCTGTGCTTGTGTGTTCTTTCGAGATTGCATTTGAATTTGAAGGTTGTCTGGCTGTCTGTCTGTCTGACTCTCTGTCTGACTCTCTCTCTCTCTCTCTCTCTCTCTCTCTCTCTCTCTCTCTCTCTCTCTCTCTCTCTCTCTCTCACTGAAAAGATTGCGAAAAATAGAATTTACATAGTAACAGTCATGCTGCAGATGATGACAAGGCGAATAAAAAATGATAATCATATTACTACTACTACTACTACAGTACTACTATTACTACTACTTCTACTGATAATAAAAATAAGTCATAAGGTACCTTATAGCATTTCAACTGATAACTCTCTCTCTCTTTCTCTCTTTCCATCACATACACTAAAAACTCCACGAAAGTTTATTTACTTTGCACAATATCACTCTATGTGTGCCATTGTAATAACCCACGATAAACAAACAGTAACCAACAGTTTAAAGAAAAAGCAATTCCGTAAAACCTACAAAATAGTTTAGGCCTGTTTTCTCTCTCCTCTCTCTCCCACCCCTCACCATGTTCCTCCCACCCTGAAAACTTCGCCAAAAAGTTTATTTTTAATGGCCTCTCGCCGTAGGTCTGTTTGCCGTAAGGAGCCTTGTTACTGTTCCAGCCCACTTAACAACTCGTGTCGTTCAAAATCGTTAAGTGCAGCTATTCTTTCTGCTGTCTGTTATAAGTACGTCTGGCCGGGAGGAAATGGAGGTGGCGATGAGGAAGGTAGGGAGAGGGAGGAGGGAGAGAGGGAGAGAGGGAGAGAGGGAGAGAGGGGGAGAGAGAGGGAGAGAGGGAGAGAGGGGGAGAGAGAGGGAGAGAGGGGAAGGGAGACCTCTGTGAAATATCGAGTATATATATATATTTTTTTTAATATATTTTTTTTCTTTCGTTTACCCATCGGTGGCTCTTTGTGTTTGTGGTTACTGAATATATATATATATATATTTTTTGTGTGTGGAGTTAATGGTTAGGTCGAAATCCATCTACAGTAGGAAGTCATGTATTCGTTATATGTTCATTAACATCGGGAAGTTATGTAAAAAATCATAATAACATCAACGAAACCATTATTATATAGAGTGATAATAATCCAAAAGACGAAAAAAAAGAATCATTTGTTTTCACATCCCATCTCCTTCTCCCTCCTTCCTTCCTTATCATCGCTTTTATCTGCTCTTCCTCCTCCTCCTCTCCTCCTTCTCCTTCTTCTCCTCCTCTTCTACCTCCTCCTCCTCCTCTTCTACCTCCTCCTCCTCCTCCTCCTTCTCCTACTCCTCCCCTTCCTCCTCCTCTTCTACCTCCTCCTTCTCCTCCTCCTCTTCTTCCTCCTCCTCCTCCTCCTCCTCCCCCCTCTTCCTCCTCCTCCTCTTCTTCCTCCCCCTTCTTCCTCCTCCTCTTCCTCCCCCTCCTCCCCCTCCTCCTCCCCCTCCTTTTTCCCTTTTCCTCCTTATCATGCAATCAACAAGCGGTCTTCCACCCCGAATCGAGCGCGTCCCAAACAAGCGACTGCCACTGTACGCACCGCCCAGTACACAAAGACTCCAGACAGCCAGCGGATATAAGGA
>NC_051390.1:49053876-49063876 GCF_015228065.2 Penaeus monodon | reverse complement strand
ACACAAACAAACACAAACACACACACAACAAACACACACACAAACAAAAACACACACACACACACACAAACACACACACACAAACACACACACAAACAAACACACACACACAAACAAACTCATCCTAATTCCAGCCAGCGGGGAGGAGGGGGGAGGGAGGAAGAGGGGATAAAGGAGGGGGGTAAAGGGGAGAGAAGGAGGAGAATAAGGGAAGTGGGAGGGTGAAGGAAGAGGGGTAAAGGGTGAGAAAAGATAGTAAGGGAAGATAAATGGGTAAATGGAAAGGGGTGAGAAAAGAAGGAGTAGCAGGGAATAAAAGGTAGATGGGGAGGGAAGGAGGAGGGGAAGGAAGAGGGGAAAAGGGAAGGGGGAGAGGGAAGGGAAGAGGACAAAGGGTGAGGGGAAGGGAGGTGAGGGGAACTGTAAGGGAAGAGGGGAATAAAGGAAGGGAATAGGGAAGGGGAAGGAGAAGAGGAAGGGAAGGGGGAATAAAGGAGGGAAATGGGGAAAGAGAAGGAGAAGAGGAAGGAAATAGGCGAATAAAGGAAGAAAATGAAGAAGAAGAAGGAAAGGGAAAGAGAAAGAGAAAGGAAAAGGGAAAACGAAAGAAGGACAAAGGAAAAGGAAGAGATTGGGGTAAGGAAACATCCGAGGAAAAGAAAGGGGATGGGAGAAAGGGTGTAAAGCAAGGAGGTAGGAGAGAAAGAGATTAAGGAAAACGAAAAGGAAAGGGAACCAAGAGAATACAAGAGAAGGAAGAAGGAATAACAAAGAAATGTAATAAGATAACAAGCGGGGAGAGTAAAAGCGAGGAAGAGAGAGGAGCAAAGATGAAAGGGGAAGGAGCGAAGGAGAAGAAAAAGAGAGTGAGGATTAGAAGCACTCGGGGGTGAGGAGGGTAGGCGGGGGGGGGGGGGCAGAGGTTATGAGATCGGTCAAGGCAAAAGAAGGTCATCTCTGCCTTAGAACGCGAGGCATCTTGAAAGAGCGAACTCGATAGATAGATAGATAGATAGAGAGAGAGAGGAAGAGAGAGAGAGAGAGAGAGAGAGAGAGAGAGAGAGAGAGAGAGAGAGAGAGAGAGAGAGAGAGAGAGAGAGAGAGAGAGATAGAGAGGGAGAAGAAGAGGAAGAGAGAGAGAAAGAAGAAAGAATTAGAGAGGGACTGAGAGAGAGAGAAAGCGACAGAGACAGAGAAAGACAGAGAGGGAAGATAGATTGACAGATAGATAGAGAGAGAGCGAGTTAAAAAAAAACGGATCCCCTCCCCCCTATTTCATTTTTTTCCTCCTTCTCCTTGTTCTTTTCCTCCCCCATTTTTTGTCATGCATGTCCGTTATCTCCCCCCCATCCTCCCCCTCCCCCTCCCCCCTCTCTCTCAAGAGGATACCCACGCATTTAATAGTTCGTTAGTGCGTTTGTGAAGAACCGCCCGAAAGCGAGCATTCCTCTCCGACTGCTTTTGATGTTATATCCAAGGCTCTGTATAACACACACACAGTCAGCTGATAAGGCCCGGGGTCAAAGGTTAAAGCAGCCTTCGCTCTTGGAGATACCTATCTGATAGTTTGACGTGTGCAGAAGCGGGTCGCACTGGAGGCTGGAAATGGGTGCTTTCAAGCAGGTCAACAACACACCCATAAACCACGCACTTACATAGAGGCATTTATATGTGTGTATATACGTATATACATGTATATGTACATGTACATCTACGTACATATGTGAAATGAATTAAATAAGTAGTTGAATAAGGGTGTGAATGAATAAGTAAATGAGTAAATGACTAAATGAGAGAGAGAGAGAGAGAGAGAGAGAGAGAGAGAGGGAGGGAGGGAGGGAGGGAGAGAGAGAGAGAGAGAGAGGGAGAGAGAGAGAGAGAGAGAGAGAGAGAGAGAGAGAGAGAGAGAGAGAGAGAGAGAGAGAGAGCGCATCTTTGTCCATCCATATACACGTGGATTCACACATGAGAGAAGCATCCGTGTCTACGTTCTTAATACCTTACATACTTTTCCTCACATCTTCCTCTGTACCTATTTTTTCTCCTTTCCTCCCCCATCGCTTCCCCCTCACCAGTCTCTCACCCATCTTATCCCATCTCCCCATCTCCCCATCTCCCCATCTCTCATCTTTCTCCCTTCTTCTCCCATCTTCTCGTAACTCATCCCTCCCCTTCCTTCGTTCCTTCTCACCTTCCTCATTCCCCAACCTCCAACTTCCCTCCCTATCTCCCTCTCCCTCATTTCGCTTCATCCCTGCCGTATCCTATTCTCTTCCATATTCCCTCTCTAATTGCCTCATCTCCCCCTTTCTCATCCCTCCCCATCTCCCTCTCTCTCATTCTCTCCGTTCCCCTCCTCCCTCATCTCTCCTACTCTCATCCCCTCCTCATCACACCACCCTATTCCCCTCCCCGCCTTCCCCCACCACCCCCTTCCCCCACCACCCCATTCCCCCTCCACCCATTCCCCTACCACCCCCTTCCCCCACCACCCCCTTCCCCCACCACCCCATTCCCCCTCCACCCCCAATAGTCGTGGGCGTTTATATGGGCTGCGGATTATGAATCCTGTGACTGGGCGGCTCTGGCCTGTTTGATGTTGAAGTCATTGAGTATTTTGAGTATTTTTGAGGATGTTGAGGATGTTGAGTGAGGATGTTGCTGGGGGAGTATTGAGAGTGTGTGGGTGGCTTTGAGTACACTTTGTAAAGGTAACGTGAGGGTGTGGGATAAGTTTGCGGGTGTGGGGGTGAGATTTGCGAGTGTTCGGGTATGAGTTTGCAAATATGGATTCAGTTCGTAGTTGTGGTACGGATGTGGGTACAGATCGTAGTTGTGGGAGTGGGTACAGTTGGCAAATGTGGGTAGATGCTTGTGTAGGTAAAATTGAATGGGTACAAATCGAGGTTGTAGGTACAGCAGACAGATGTGGTTACAAATTGCAGTTGTGGATATGGATACAGTTGGTAAATGTGAGTAGATTCTTGTGTGGGTAAAATTGAGTGGGTACAAACGGAGGTTGTGTGTACAGTTACTTGGTACATTTAGTAACAGGGGATACAATTTACAGGTGTGGGTATATTAGGCGGGTATGGGTACTATATATGGTTGCAGACACACACACACATACGCACGCACACTCAAACACAAACACACACACACACATGAATGCATACGCACGCACACTCACGCACATGCATGTCTAGCTATTTTACGTTAAATTATGGTATTTCCTTTGTATGTATGTACGTACGTACGTATGTATGTATGTAAGTGTGTATGTATGTATATATGTATGTATGTATGTATGTATGTATGTATGTATGTATGTATGTATGTATGTATGTATGTATGTATGTGTATATGTATATATGTATGTGTGTGTGTATGCATAAATGTTTGTATGAAAGCATGGAAGAAAAGAAAAGAAAGAGTAGAGAAAGATAGGAGAGAGAAATAAGAGAAAGAGGAAAAAAGAAAAAGAAAAGGAAGGAGAAGAAGACAAAAAAGGAGAAGAAGAAGAAGAAGAACAAGAAGAAACAGAAAAAAACGAAGAAAATGAATACGAAAGAAGAAAAAAAGAAAAGGAAGAAAAATAAGAAATAAGAAAACGAAGAAGAAGAAAAAGGAAGAAGAATAAATAGAGGAAGAAAGAAGAAGAAGAAGGATATCCATAAATAACCCTCCCACCCCCCCCCCCAAAAAAAAAAAAAATCAACCTACTTTAATATCCTAAAGGTTACATGACACAGCAACTTTCTCGGCTTCTAAAGCAATCCGAATTTTGTTACAAATCCTACGTCACCGAGATTATTTCAGCGGTATAATAAATCACCCGGTTTTCTTTATATGTAATATCCCTCCGTCATTTCCGGTTTGAGGTCATCTTATTGACACTTGGTTGACCTTGGTCGATGGGGTTAAGGGAGGTCATGTCTTGGGCTGAATCATGTCATGGGGAAACATGATTCAGTTTTCTGTTGTTTTCGCTTCAATTTGATTTGTTGTATTGATGTTTCGGTTGTTATTATTATTTTTTTCTTGTTATTCTTTTTTTTTTCTCTCTTGCTTGTTATTCTTTTTTTTCTCTCTTGCTTTTTATTTATTTTTCTCGTGTTTTTATTTTTCTCTCCCTTTCTTTCTCTCTCTCTCTCTCTCTCTCTCTCTTTCTTTCTCTCTCTCTCTCTCTCTCTCTCTCTCTCTCTCTCTCTCTCTCTCTCTCTCTCTCTCTCTCTCTCTCTCTCTCTCTCTCTCTCTCTCTCTCTCTCTCTCTCTCTCTCTCTTTCTCTCTCCCTTTCCTTCCCTCCCTCCTTCCTCCCTCACTCACTCTTTTTCTCCTTTCCTCCCTCTGCCTCTCCCTCTTTCCCTCCCTCACGCCCCCCTCAATTTCTCTCTATTCCTCTTTCTCCCACTCTCCCTCCTTCTCTCTCTCCCTCTTTCTCCCTCCTCCCTCTTTTTATATAAATTATTTCCATCATCGATGTGATCAGCATCATTATCTATCAGTATTACCAGCGATCAAGCAGCGATTACCTTCTGGGCGAATCGTATCATTTTCTTCACCTTTATCATCACTATCATCATCATCTTCGTCGATTATCACTATCATCATAATCATCACACTCTGTTTTGTTTTTCTCTCCTTTACTTTGTTGAAAGTTCTGATGAAGCTCGAAAAAACAAACAAACAGACAAACAAACACAGTAAAACAAGGAGTCAAACCAAAACACGTTATGATAAAAGGTAAAATAAATAAATAAATAAATAAATGCATAAATAAATAAATAAAATAATAAAAATTTAACAAACTAAGATACAGACAAACACACAATACGTTATCTACCCCCCCCACCCCTCCCCCCCCACTATATCCCTTACCCCACCCTCTCCCTCTGCCCCCTCCCTAGTTCTAAATCTCCCTCCCCCCCCCTTTACCCCCCTCCCCCCCCCCCCCCCCCCCCCTCACCCCCCCTCACCCCCCCTCCCCCTTAAACCAAATCCCCTACCCCCCTCACCCCCCCTTACCCCCCCTTTTTCCCCATCCCCCCCTCACCCCCCCCCTTATCCCCCCTCTCCCTCTTTTCCCCTCCCCCCCCTTCCCCCCCCCCACCCCCCCTCATCCCCCCTCCCCCCCCCTCCCCCCCCTTTTATCCCCCCCCAAACCCCTCCCTCTTTCCCCCCCCTCAACCCCCTCACCCCCCCCCCCCCCATAACCCCCTCCTCTCGTCCCGCATTGTTTGAAGGGCCCGGGAAAAGGGTAAAGCCCAACCAATTCCACTATATTTGTTAAAAACTTCGTGGCTTGGGGGTTTTCAGAGGGGTTTTATTTTAGGCGTGCTTGTGCGTGCATTTTGGTATTTTTCTCTCTCTCCCCCCTCTCTTTTCCCCTCTCTCTCTCCCCTCCCCCTCTCCCCTCTCTTTTTTTATCTTTTCCCCCTCCCTCTTTTACTCTCTTGCCCCTCTCTTCTCTCTTTTCCTTTTCTTCTCTCTTCTCTCTCCTCTCTTTTCTCTCTTTTTTCTTTTTTTTTTCTTTTTTTCCCCTCTCTCTCTCTTATCCCCTTTTTCCCCTTTTCCTCCCCCTTTCTATCTATCAATTTCTTTTTTTCCTTTCTTTTTTCTATTCTCTCTTCTTTTCCCTCTCTCTCCCTCTCTTTTATCTATTATTATCTATCTATCTATCTTATCTCTACTTTATTATTGTTTTCTTCCTCTCTTCTTTTATCTATCTCTCTCTCTCTCTCTCTCCCCTCTCTCTTCTTTTATTTCAAATTATCTTTTCAGTTTCTTCTTTTCCCTCTCTTTTCCTTCTTTTTTAAAATCTACCCTATCTATCTACCTATCTTACTTTTATTTTCGTTTTCTCTCTTCCTCTTTTTTTATCTCTCTCTCTCCTTCTCTCTCCCCCCCTCTTCTCTCTTCTCCCTCTTCTTATTTTAAAATTATCAAATTCTATCTCTAATTCTACATATCTTATCGGTTTCTCTCATCCCCTTCATCTTCTTTTTCTTTCTTTCTCTCTCTCTCCCCTCTCTCTCTTTTTCCTTCCCCTTGTACCCCTCTCTTCTTTTTTCTTATCTTTTAAAATTATTATTATCTTACTTATTATTTTGTTTTCCCCTTTTTATCTCTCTTTCTCCTACCCCCATTTCTTCTCTTCCCCTCTCCTCTCTTCCCCTCCCCCTCTTCTACTCTCCCCTCTCCTTTTCTTCTCTAAAACTCTCCCCTTCCCCTCCCCTTTTTTATTATTTATTACCCTTCTCTATCTCTACTTATCTATCTGTTTTTCCCTCTCTTCTCTCTCTTTTCTCTCTTCTTATTATTCCCCCTATTACTTTATTTTTATCTTCAAACAAACCCTCTATCTTTTAATTACCTATCTTTTTTCTCCCTCCCCTCTCTCTCTCTCTCTCTCTCTCTCTCTCTCTCTCTCTCTTCTTTTCCTCTATCATCTCTATTTTAAAATTTAACCCAAATCGTTTCTCTTATCTATCTTCTACCCACTACCCTATCCAAATCTCAAATTATTTTTATCTGTTTCTCTCCCCTCTCTCTCTTTTTTATCCCCTCTCTCTCTCCTCCCCTCCCCCTCTTTTCCCCTCATCTCCCCTCTCTCTCTCCTCTTCTACCAATCTTCTTTTGGCTTTCCCCCCCTCTCTCTTTTCTTTTTACCCCTCTCTCCCCCTTTCTCTCTCCCCTCTTTTTATCCCCCTCCCTCTCTTTTCCCCGTTTTATTTATCTACTATTTTTAAAATCTCTTCTTATTTTATCTATCTTTTTTTCTCTCTATCTTTTATCTATCTATATTTTATCTATCTATCTATCTCTATCTCTATTTTTAAAACCCTGTTTTTTTCTCCTCTCTCTCTCTTCCCCTCTCTCTCTCTCCTCTCTCTCTCTCCCCTCTTCTCTCTCTCTTTTCTCTCTTTTTAAAAATATATATAAATATAATTATTATATATATATTATATTATACATATAATATAATATATATATATAATATATATATAAATATAAAAATCTATTTTCCCCTTAATCTTTTTTCTCTCCCCCTCTCTCTCTCTCTTTTATCCCCTCTCTCCCTCCCCCCCTCTCTCTCTCTCTCTCTCTCCCTCCTCCCCCTCTCCCCTTTCTCTCTCTCTCTTTTCTCTCTCTTCTCTCTTCTCTCTCTCTCTCTTTCTTCCCTTTTTCCTTCCCCTCCCCCCCCCACCCTCCCCCCTCCCACCCTCTCTTTTCCTCCCTCTTCCCCCCTCCCCCCCCATCCATCCTCCCCCCCTCTCTCTCCTCTCTCCCCCCTCTCTCCCCTCTCTCTCTCTCTCCTTTTCCCTTTCCCTTTCCCTCCTCCCTCCTCCCACCATCCATCCTCCCATCCTCTCTCTTCTCTCCCTCCTTAATCCCTCCTCCCACCATCCATCCTCCCTCCCTCCCTATACATCTCCCTATACCTCTCCATTGTTCAAAACAGCAACAAAAAAAACCGGGGACATACACATAAATGGGGAAATTAATCCTAAGCCCCAAAAACATTGGGGAACCAAGGGCAAATTTCGAATTTTTCCTCGTTTTTACGCTGTTTCCCGGGTAAACCCCCTTTTTTTTTTCCCCCAAAAAGTATAAAGGGGAGGAGAGAGTGGAGGAGGGGGAGGGAGAGGGAGAGGGAGAGAGAGAGAGAGTGGGGGGGGGGGAAAGGGAGAGGGAGAGGGAGAGGGGGGGAGAGAGGGGGGGGAGAGGGGAGAGAGAGAGAGAGAGAAAGAGAGAGGAGAAGAGAGGAGAGGGGGGGGGAAAGGAGAGGGGGATGATAGATAGATAATAGACAGTAGGGGAAGGGAGGGGGGGTGGAGAGGAGTGAGAGAGGAGAGGCAGAGAGACCGGACATACAAAGAGAGAAAAGAGAGAAGGGAGGGGAGAGAGAGAGAGAGAGAGAGAAGAGAGAGGAGAGAGAGAGGGGAAGGAGAGAGGAGGGGAGATGGAAGAGAGAGAAAAGGATGGGGGGGAGGGAGAGGAATAGATAAAAATAGATAGATAGATAAAATTTAATGGATAAATAAAATGGGACAGAGAGGAGATGGGGGGGGGTTGATTATAATATTTTATATATATATATATATATATGTATATATTTTATATTATATATATATATATAATTTATATATATATATATATATATTAATTTTATATATATATATTATTTATATATGATTGAAAAGATAGATAGAGAGGGGAAGGGGGGGGGATTTTTTTTAGTGAAAGGGGGGGGGGGGAAGAGAGGCAGAGAGACAAAACAACAAAGGGGAGAGAGGAAGAGAGAGAGAGAGAGAGAGAGAAAAGAAAAAAAGAGAGGAGAAAAAAGAGAGAGGAGAGAGAAGAGAGGAGGGGAGAGAGAGAAGAGAGAGGAGAAGGGAGATAGATAGATGGATGATAGATAGATAATAAAATGGGATAGATAGTTTAAGAGAGAAGAGAGAGAGAGAGAGAGAAGAATAGATAGATAGATAGATAGAGAGAGAGAGACAGAGAAAGAGAGAGAGAGAGAGACAGAGAAAGAGAGAGAGAGAGAGACTGAGTGAGGGAGAGAAAGACAAACAGCCAGCCAGGGAGAGAGTCATCCTCGCCGTTATCATCACCATAATCACCATCATAAGAGCAAGGAGCACGGATCAATTGATTTGCTAAAGTTTCTAAGACCTGGTTTATTTGTATTAATATTTTCCAAAATCATACCCCTTTCAACAAGACGAAAATGATGATGTGATATGTCTCAAGATAGGCCTAAGATGCACATAAATCTTAGATAAATCTCATTAGATATATATTTTTTTTCACATAAAGTTTTAGTGGGTATGACTCTGCGTCGTTTATCTCTGTCTGTCTGTCTGTCTTTTAGTGTGCCTGCCTGTCTGTCTGTCTGTTTGTGTGTCTGTCTTTTAGTATGCATGTCTGCATGCGTGTCTGTCTGTGTGTCTCTCTGTTTGTCTCTTTTTAGTATGCCTGTCTATCTGTCTGTCTGTCTTTTAGTATGTATTTCTATCTGTCTGTGTCTGCGTGTCTGTCTGTCTTTTAGTATGCCTGTCTCTCTGTCTGTCTGTATGTCTATCTATCTACCTATCTGTCTGTCTGTCATACTGTCATGTTTGTAATTGTCCACATACTATTAAAATTGAAAGACTAATAAAAACTGATAAAAAAGTAGACTAGGACATAAACAAATAAATACAGTAATAGTCAAACAAAAAGAAGAAGAAAATAATAATAATAATGATGCTGATGCTGATGATAATAATAATGATAATAATAATGATAATAATAATAATAATAATAATAATAATAAGAAGAAGAAGAAGAAGAAGAAAGAAGAAGAAGAAGATAAAGAAAAAGAAGAAGAAGAAGAAGATGAAGAAGAAGAAGAAGAAAAGACGAAAAAGTAGAAAGAAGAAGAAGAAGAAAAAGAAAGAGAAGAAGACGAGAAAGACGAAAAAGAAGAACAAGAAGAAGAAGAAGAAAAGAAGAATAAGAAGAAGACAAGAGAAGAATCAGAATCAAACGAAAAGGAAGAACAAGAAAAAGACGAAAAAGAAGAAAAAGAAGAACAAGAAGAAGGAGAAGAACATGAAAAAGACGAAAAAGAAGAACAAGAAAAAGACAAAAACGAAGAAGAAGAAGAAGACAAGAGAAGAATGAGAATCAAACGAAAAGCAAATCACCAACACCACCATTGTTTGCAGAAGCACCTCTTGCGGCAAAAAACACCTTCGCTTTAGAAATCACGCAGCAACCCCCAGAGATAAATGACGAGGCGCTGTTCTCACCTGGTCTCCTGTTTACCTGCGCCACGCGAACGACGGATAAATACGTGTAAATGAGACTTTGAGAGGGAAGAGAGTAGAGGGAGAAGGAGAGGGAGAAGGAGGGAGAGAGGGAGGGATTGGGAGGGAGTGGGAGGGGGAGGGAGAAGGGAGGGGGAGGGAGTGGGAGGGAGTGGGAGTGGGAGGGAGTGGGAGTGGG
>NC_051390.1:49028876-49031376 GCF_015228065.2 Penaeus monodon | reverse complement strand
GATGATGATGATGATGATGATGATGATGATGATGATGATGATGATGATGAGATGATGATGATGATGATGATGGTGATGATGATGATGATTATGATGATGATGATAATAATAATATCAGTAATAATAATAATAATGATGATAATAGTAATAATAATAATAATAATAATAATAATAATAATAATAATAATAATAATAATAATAATAATAATAATAATAATAATAATAATAATAATAATAATAATAATAATAATAATAATAATAATAACAATAATAATAATAATAATAATAATGATAATAATAATAATAATAACAACGAAAACAACAACGAAAACAACAACAACAACAGCACGACCCGACCAACAGCAAATCATAAAAGCCGAGGAAAAGCGAAAACAAAAGAGAGCTGTTTGGCACTTTGGCATCCGCTGCCTTTGATGCAGAAGACGGCGATGAACCTTGCAAGGCGCCCCGGGATTAATTAATTACTTGGAGAGAGAAAACACCCTCCTAGGCGGCACATCCGATTACATTGTTGTGTTGCATTAAATAGATTATCGTGCACGCTTTTTTTTTTTTTTTTTTTTTTTTGATGGGGGTCTATTATTCATCTCTTTATCTTCTTTCTGTCTGTCTGTCTATTTATCTATTCAACTATCTATCTATCTATATATATTTATATATATATGTATATATATAGTATATCTATACTTATATATATATATATATATATATATATATATATATATATATATATGTATATATATATTTATACACACACATGACAATAGTGATGGTGAGGATGATGATGGTGATGATGATTATCATTATCACCATTATCATTATAATTATCACTATTATCATCTTCATGTTTTGTAAAGCAATCGTTACTGTTTTATCATTGATTTTCTTATTTTTTTTGGTAACGGATTAATTTTTACATCTTGTAGATAATAATAATAATAATAATAATAATAATAATAATAATAATAATAATAATAATAAAACAGATTAAGAAAAAATAAATTTGAAAAGTCCTACTTGATATATCACCGTGAATGGAGATTAAGAGATGGAAGAGAGAGAGAAATGAGTAAAGAGAGGGAGAGGCGGGGGGGGGGAGCATCCATTTAATTGGCATCACTTGTTAGATTAATCTGTTTGATAATATATATATCTTTTATTTTCTGAAAAAAAATCGTCTTCAGAAAACAAGAGAGAGAGAGAGAGAGAGAGAGAGAGAGAGAGAGAGAGAGAGAGAGAGAGAGAGAGATAAAAAGAGAAAGAGAAAAAGCAAAGAAGAAGGAAAAGAGATAAGAAGAGAGAGAGAGAGAGACGGGGAGAAACGAGAGAAAAGGAAGAAAGAGAAATTATAAAAGAGTGAAAAGGGAAAATTTTCCAATAGTAGGGATTGAAGGGAATGAACGAAGGGGGAAAAGGAAGAGCAGGAAGAGAAGGAGGACAGAAAAAAAACGAACGAGGAGGGAGAAAAGAGAAAAGGGAGAAGAGAGGGGACAAAGGGAGAAAAAAGAAAGACTAAGAGAAAAAGAGAAAAGAATCCTAGTCATAGATGGAATTGACGAAGGGGGGAGGGGAGGAGGGTGAAGGGGGGGGGGGGACGAAAGGAAGGTGAAAAAAAGGGAATGAATGGAAGGGAGAAGGGAGGATAAAGAGGAGGGGGGAAAAGAAGGGTGAAGGGGAGGGAAGAGAATAAAAAAAAGGGAAAAATAAAGAGAGTGAAGAGAAAATAGAAGGGAGGGGGAAAGGGAGGGAGAAAAGGAGGATGAAAAGTTTGGAATGAAAGAAGTTGAAAGGAAGGGAGGAAGTGAGAGGAAAGAGAAAAATGGAATGAAGGGAAGGAGGTGAGAGGAAGGAGGAAAAGGGAGGTGGAAGAGGAGGAGTGAGAGTAAGGAAGAAAAAAAGGGTGAAGGAAAGGGAGAAAGGAGGGGGGGAGGATGGAAAAAAGGAGACGGAAGGAAAGGGGTGCAAGGGGAGGGAGAAAAAAAGGAGTGAAAAGAAGGGGAGAAGGAGGAGATGGAGAAAAGAGAGGAGAGGGAGAGGGAGAAGAGAAGGGCCGCAAGGAGAGAGAAAAGGAGTAAGAGGAGGAAGGAAGGAAGGGGGGGAAGAGGGAGAAAAAGAGGATTGAGGGGAGAGTTTTGGCTTGGAGTAAAGGAGACGAGGGAGAGAGAAAGGAAGAAGGGAGAAAGAAAAAAGTATGAAGAAAGAAAGGAGAATGAAAGAAGAGAGGAAAAAAAAAGAGAGAAGGAAAAAGGAGAGGAAAGGGAGGGAAAAAATGGGAGGAATAAAGAGAGGAAGAAAAGAATAGAGGGAGGAAGGAAGAAGAAGCAGAAGGAAGAGAGGAAAGAAGCAGGAAGAAAAAAGGAAGGAAGGAAGAAGAAGAGGAAGAATGAAAGGAGGAAGAAACAAAGAGAGGAAAGGAGAAAGGAAAAAAAGAACAGAAAAATAGGAAGAAAAAAGGGAGAGAAGAAAAAAAGAAAGAAAA
>NC_051390.1:49011376-49016376 GCF_015228065.2 Penaeus monodon | reverse complement strand
TGGCCCAAACCTACTCGCGCCTCGCCCTCGAGGCGCCTTCAAGGGTGCCCTAATTTGGGGTTTTCTTGGGCTCTTTGGGGTTGCCCGGGTTTTCAACTTCGTGGATGCTCGCCCATTTTGTCCTCACCCTTCCTGGCCGGGGGTTTGTAATTGCTCGTCTTGGGATTATCCACAGGGTCCTCAAAAAGTCTCGCACAGGCCCCCTGACTTCAGATTCGTTTTGACCTCCTCGTGGGTCCTGGCCCGGGCCCAAAACTGGGCGGCCGGGCCTCGTCAAACTTTCCTCACAAAAATTCGCCCGGGGTCCTTCTCGCGCCACACGTCCTCAAATTTTCCCACCGGATCTGGGGGGTCGGGGCAGGGGGGGGATCTGGGGGCGGTTTTATCCCTGCGTTTACGAGCTCCTGGATTTGACCGGATTGCAGGCGCCCGCCAGGCGCCCCTTTCCCACGCTTCGGGGGCGATTTGGTCCCTTTTTCTGACGAAAATCTTGGCCCGGGGGCCCTTATGGCGATCTTCGTGACGTCCTTTCACAGCATCCTAAGGGCCTCCTTGGGTTTGCCCTTCGGTCCGACTGAAATAAAAGTCGGGGAGCCGATAAAACGAAAGGGGCCAGAGAAAGAGAAAAAGAAAGGCAACAGAGAAGAGGGGGGTTTTAAATTTAACCACTAGCTGGTTATTCAAAAAAATTTTTAGGGTTTTTTAATTTTGGGTTTTTTAAACTTATTCGTTTTTTTTTTTTCTTTTTGGGGTTTTTTTTTCCCAAAAAGGAAAAGGGAAGAAAATAGAAGGGGGAGATGTCAGTAGCGGCCGCATAGACCTATTTGAACTCCCAACCATTTTCTGATAGATATGAAAAATAGTTTAAGGGAACGAATGGGCGATCCGGGGAAAAATCTTTTTTAAAACCTTTATGGGTCACACAGAAAAGGGAAAAGAGAAATTTGTACCAGACAGCGACGGGACAAAATTGCGGGCTAAAGAGATAAATCTTACCCCCGGAACTAAGACAATAAAAAAGGGCCCAGTGTCTTTTATCCTGGTGTTTTGAGTGAGTGAAGTGTGTGTGTATGCGGGGGAGGAAGCTATCGTTAAGAGAGGAAGGAGAGTGCCCCTCACACAGAGAAGAATCACAAAACCACGAATTTTAAAGCTTTTCACTAAAAACAAAACTAAAGGGAAATTAGCAAGTAGCTTTTTTACGATTTTTTCAACACCACATTAAAATTAATTTTTATAATGATATGCGACAGAATGTACGCATGAAGAATGGTGACATGAAAAAAATATTCGCCCCCAAATTTTTTTTTCAAGCAAAAACTTTGGGGTCAGAAATCTGGGAAAAATGCCGGGTAATTTTCTGCTTTGCACGTCAGACTTCCCAAAAAAACCAATAACGGGGGGTCCTTTTACCCAAATGCCCCTACATGGGCCCGAAGCGACTCGACCAGGAAATAATATCCGCTTCTTCTGCGTATCTGTTAATGGGGGCTCGCAAAATTCCCCAAAGGGTATATAAAATTTTTACGAATTTAAACAAAAGCTTGGGGGGTACCCAAAAAAAGGGAAGCGACTTCAAGAGGGTGAGGGAAAGGTTTTGATTTTTTTTTAAGCGAATAATGATTTTTAGCCCTTTAAACCCTTTGTCCCCACATTTAAATTAAAAAAAAAAAGGACGTAACGCGGGGCACACCGACTCAAAGGGAGCCGAAAAGAACGAATAAAATTTGGTTATTGCACTACTCTCGAAAACGGAGCGCAGAAACTATTAGGCGTTTACGCAACCCCCGGGGCAATATCGGGCAATCCTGTGCACTATGATAAAGGGGAAGATCCTAGCAATCCAAAAAAATACAATTTTGTTACCCTTGCCCCTTTTCCCCTCTAGCGCCCAAGAAACGGGTCACAAAAAGCAAGTAACAATGAATGTTTTTTCCCAAATTTGAGGGAACCAAGTGGTTTTCGGGCCCTTTCCCACGCCCACCCGGGCCGGGGAAAAAAGAAGTAGGCAAAGGGAAAAACAGGAAATTTAAACCCTTTTCTAATCCAAAAAGGGCCGGGAAAAAAAAGAAAGGGAAGGTCAGGTCCCGGGCGCGAGGGTTAGGAACAGATAAAATGAAAAAAATATTTGCATAATAAAAATCCGGAACGCGTTTAAAACGTTGCCCGGGTGAAACAATATAAATATCTAAAAAAAGAGAGGAAAAAAATTAATTTCTTAACTAACAACGATATCATTTTTTTTGATCACATACCGATCGCCGGAAATACGATCTAAAGGGGGAAGAATAGTGGAGGGCCGTGCCCTTTCTGCCTTAGCACCCTTTTTCCCAAAAAAAAAACAAAGGCTTAAAAACAGGGATGGGGGAAAGAAGGGAAAAGAAATAAGAAAGGGGCCCCAAAAGGGTACTTACGTGTTTTTTTTTTAGCCATGTCTTGAAGCGGCGAGCGGATTTTCTTCGGAAAATTTTCTTTATGCTGCGAGCCCCGGGAAGGGGCGAGCGCCACCCCGCCCCAGTTGTAAAAAGGGGATGCGTACTCAGTTTCAGGGCTGAAGGGGCGCAAAAAACACCCTAAAGGGGGGAATAAAACCCCCTACGACGACGTACGACTTTTCTAAAGGGTCCAAAAACGCCGCGTGGGAAGGGCCCCGGTCAGCTGCCGGAAAAGAGGGCGGAGCGATACCGCGCGGGGCGCTTGACACGAAATCTCCCCGGGGGGAGGCGAGGGGCGACCTAAAGGGGGTCGGTAGCTTGGGACCCGGAAATCCCCCGGGCAAAAAGAGGGCAGATATAAATGTGACCTCCGCCCTGCTGAGGGGGGGGTTCTTATTTTGGGGCATTTGGATCCCCCCGGAAAAAAAGCCACGTGGTCCCCTGGGAATAGAAATGGAATTATCCAAATTCCCGTAAAAAGAAATAGAATTTTCCACATCTTATAGAGGGGAGAGAGAGAGAGAGGAGAGGAAGAGAGGGGGAGAGAGAGAAAGGGAGAAGGAGAGAGAGAGAGGGGAGAGAGAGAGAGAGAGAGAGGGAATGAAATGAGTGAGTGAGAGAGAGAGAGAAGATAGGGTAGATAGAAGAGAGAGAGAGAAAAAGAGAGGGAGGAGAGAGGAGAGAAAAGAGAAGGAGAGGGGAGAAAAAGAGAGAGAGAGTGGGGAAAAAAATTAAAGAGAAGACTAGATATTTTGCGGAAAAAAAAGAGAAAATCTTGTGGATTTTTAACATAAAAAAAAAGAAGAGAATACAAAAAAGAAAGAAAGAAAGGGAAAAAAAAAAAAATATTGGTAGAAAAATGGAAAAAAAAAAACTGGGGATTTTTGCATAATGAATAAAAAAAGGGGAAAAAAAAAACGAAAACCTTGGGGGTTGTATCGACTTTAAAAGAATATTCAGAGATTAAAAAAAAAATCTTGAAATTCAAATACATCTTTCTGACCTTTTTTTTTAAAAAATTAAATTTAAATTTTTTTTTATCTTTTTTTGAAGGGGCGGGAATTTAAAGTTGAAATTCCCCTAGTGGGATAACCACCTATTTGATTTATCATTTAAATTTTTTTTTTTAATTTTCACCAAATGGGCGAATGTGTAAAAAATTACGATATGGTTTTTTAAACCCCCCCTTTAAAAAAAAAAATAATAATAATAATAAAATTTTAAAAAAAAATAAAAAAAAAAAAAAGAAAATTAAAAAACCCAGGGCGATCTTACCTGCATCAACAAAAAACCTTCTCCCCGGCAAAAAATAAAAAAGGATCGAAAAAAAAAGGGTTTTTTTACTAAGCTCGAAAATCACTGCCCAGGAAAAAGCAGACCAAAACGGAAATACTGTCACGATGAAAAAGCGACTTTTTCTCGGTTTTCTGTTGCAAAGGGAATTCTGGGTTCTTTTATTGGGGGCGTGAAAAGAAAAGTACATTACGCAGCTGCTGAAGTGATCTAGATCGGGGGAAAGGCGTACTGTGCACTGCGTAAATTCGGAGGGAGGGAGGGAGGGGAGGGGAGGGAGGGGAGGGAGGGGAGTGAGGTAGGGAGGGGAGGGTGAGGAGGGGGGAGGGGAGAGAGAGAGAGAGAGAGAGAGAGAGAGAGAGAGGAGAGAGAGAGAGAGAGAGAGAGAGAGAGAGAGAGAGAGAGAGAGAGAGAGAGAGAGAGGAGACAGACAGAGAGACAGAGACAGACTGACACAGATATATATATATATATATATATAATATATATATATATATATATATATATATATATATATATATATTATATATATATATCTATCTATATATATATATATATATATATATATATATATATATATATATATATATATATATATATATATATATTGAGTAAAAACAGACAGATCCTAAACACAAAGAGAGAAACAGAGAGAGAGAGAGAGACCGAGAAGAAGATGCCGATATTAAAAAAAAAAAAAAAAAAAAAAGCTAATAAAAATAGCAACAGGAGAAAATCATAAACATCTCTCACAAACCCCTAATCCTGCCCGAAACAACGTGACAGCGAATCTACTTAGGTACTTCCGACGGCCAGCGGCGAGGGGGAAGGCGACCAGGCGACCAGGCGACCAGGCGACCAGGCGAGAGCGAGTCACCGTCCCTGCGTGACCCTCCTCCCGTCGCAAGGGATTTTCTACCTTATGACGGGCCTCCTTAAGTCTTCTAAAAGGGCGATGACACGTGCAGTCCTTCTCGCCTCAGGGAATTATGGGGTCGGGTCGAAAGGATCGTTGAGTGCGTTGCGGGGGTGGGGTGTGTGGGGAGGGGAGGGGAGAGGGGAGGAGGGAGGGGAGAAAGGACAGGGGTGGGGAGAGGGGAGGGGGGAAAAGGGAGAGGGGAAGGGAGAGGGGAGAGGGGAGAGGAGGGAGAAAGGGGAGGGGAGAAGGGAGAGGAGAGAGGAGAGAGGAGAGGGGGGAGAGGGGAAGGGGAGAAGGGAGAGGTGAAAGGAGAAAAGAGGGGAGAGGTGATAAGAGAGGGGAGTGGAAGGGAA
>NC_051390.1:49001376-49006376 GCF_015228065.2 Penaeus monodon | reverse complement strand
GAAAAATCTTGCTTCGGCCACACAAAAAGAAATGTATCAGACAAAATAAAATTGCTATTAGCGGATGTGAACGAGTGAATGATCAGTTTTCCGTCACGAATTTTTTCACGTAATGGCTAGGAAGATGCTTTCCTAAGAGGAGCTTTTATTTTGCACTGGATGAGATAATAACACAACTTAATTAAAATTAAGTTTTTTTTTTACGGATTCTAAAATCACATATACACGTACTGCAAAGTGATTTCCATCACGTGTTTAAAACAGGACGCAACGAGTCCCCAGCAAAACCTCCAGATCATATTAGTTCCATTTTGATATACATCTAAGTAAACGATTCAACCTAACGTGCACCCAATCCCACCAATTACCTTTCTTAGCGAGTTTAATTCCCACAACGATTTCATTCTCGGTTAACGAAAAGAGCGCATGGTTTCGAAATGCCGCTGGCTAGTCCTTCATCCAAGGAGAAACTGTCAATGTAAAAGCTCCAATGAAACGTCGTGCTAAAGCCATACAGTGGTATGCTTTGATGGGATTACGTCGCGAGATACAAATGAGGTTCGTGTGATGCTACATCTTTATCTATCTATATATCTTTTTTTTTTTTTTTTTTTTTTTGTCCCTTGCTCTTTCTCTTTCTTTCTCTTTCTCGTTTCTTTCTTTCTCTTTCTTTCTTTGTGTTTGTTTGTCACTTTCTCTTTTTGTCTCTGTCTCTCTCTCTCTCTCTCTCTCGCTCTCTTTCTCTCTCTCTTTCTCTCCTCCCCCCCCCTCTCTCACTCTCTCCTCTATCCATAATAAGGAAATGAGAGAGAGTGAGAGAGAAGAAGAATGGAAGAGGGGAGAGAGAGAGAGTAAGAGAATAAGAGAGAGAGAGAGAGAGAGAGAGAGAGAGAGAGAGAGAGAGAGAGAGAGAGAGAGAGAGAGAGAGAGAGAGAGAGAGAGAGAGAGAGAGAGAGAGAAAGTGACAAACAAACAAAGGAAAAGCAAAAAAAAAAAAAAAAAAGAAATTGCGGAGCAATAGGCGACGAAGCAACAAAAAAAAAAAAAAAAAAAAAAAAAAAAAAACACAAGTAAATCTCACGTCACAAGCGTTTCGTGTGAAATACGATCGATCACCAGAAGAAGACGAAGAAGAGAAAGAGGAAGAAGAAGAAGAAGAAGAAGAAGAAGAAAAGAAGCTGGCTAAGAAGATGAAGAAGAAGAAGAAGAAGAAGAAGAAGAAGAAGAAGAAGAAGAAGAAGAAGAAAAAGAAGAAAAAGAATAATAAAAAAAAACGGAAGAAGGAAAAGAAGAAGAAAAAGACAGAAAAAAGAAAAAAAAAAAACGAAAGAAGGAAAAGAAAAAAAAAGAAAAAACGGAAGAAGGAAAAAAAAAAAAAAAAAAAAAAAATCTCGAGCCAGTTATCTAAGGTGTTCTGACCTGTCCGGGTCACGAGGATTCCAAATGACCTTATGACCCGTGGAAGCTTGCAATCGATTACTTTTGCCGAGCGTCTTCAGACCTGTATTGCACTGATTTCTCTCTGTGTGCTTCTTGCTCCCTTTTTCTTCTCGTTTCTTGTTTTCCCCTTTTCTTTCATGCTCTCATTCTCTTTTTTTTTTTCGTTTTTTTCCGGTTGGTTTATTCTTCCCCAAGAGGCTTTGAAACCTGTGCATTGTGCTGATTTCACTCGGTGCCTCTCTCTCTTTCTCTCTTTCTTTCTTCCTCTCTCTCTTTCTCTCTTTCTCTCTCTCTCTTTCTCTCTCTCTCTCTCTCTCTCTCTCTCTCTTTCTCTCTCTCTCTCTCTCTTTCTCTCTCTCTCTCTCTCTCTCTCTCTCTCTCTCTCTCTCTCTCTCTCTCTCTCTCTCTCTCTCTCTTCCTATTCAGTTACATTCTTTCTTTGTTTTTTTATTTCATCAATGCAATATCAATACGCTGATTTTCTGATGCAACTGAATCAAATGTATAAATAACCACTCATATCACTTAGCGATAACGGACCTAAGAAAGAATACTGCGAAAATTGACAACGAGAAGCTACGTGCATAAAGAAAGGTATCAATATACCGAAAAAAAAGAAAAGGAAAAAAAGAAAAATAAAGATAGAAAGAAAGAAAAAGAGAGAGAAAAATAAAGAATGAAAGAAAAACACCGTAAAGGGTTCATTTGCGTGACACTTAACACAATGCTAAGAATCGTGATTCTCTTTGCTTCTAAACGGAGGATACATATTCTCTCTCGTTATGTCACTTCCCTGAGAAGAGAAAACATACAAGAGGTTTGCATGAACGTATTAAGTTTGCTCTAGTTGTGTCTCCTATTTGTAATACTAACTGGAAGCCTTTCAGTGAGGAGGTTTTGTCATAAATTTTTAAGAAAACGAACTACAAACCGCAAATGTACGATGCACCATAGCTCAGTGTTTTGCGCATAATGTATGTATAATAATTGTACACACACAAAACACACCCAAAAACACACCACACACACACAATAAAAAAAATAAAAAAAAAAAAAAAAAATAAAAAAAAAAAAAGTAGGAAAAAAAAAAATATAACAAAAAAGATATAAAAAAAAAAAATAATAAAAAAAAAATAAAAAAAAAACACAACACACACACTTAAATACAAAAACAAAGTATATAAACAAATAAATAAATGAAAAAACAACCAAACACACACACACACCAACACACACACACACCAACACAAAAATAAAAAAAAAAAAAATATTAATAAAATTTAAAATATTATAAAGAATATATAATATTAATATATAATATAAATAAATATTATAATATATATATAATAAACAGTGGGGTGTGTGTGTTGGGAAAAAAATTAATAAAATATATAAATAATATAAATAAATAATAAATAAATTAAAATATAATAATAATTAAAACAATAAAATAATATAAAATAATTAAAAATTTTAATATAATAAAAATATAATAATAAAAATATATAAGCTAAAAAAAATATAATTATATAAATAAAAATTTTAAAAATATTAAAATAATTTAATATATAATATAAAATTATATAATATATAAAAGAGAGAGAGGGAGACAGGCAGAGACAGAGAGACAAGCAGGGGAGAGAGAGAGAGAGAGGGGGAGAGAGAGAACAACAAACCACATACACACAACCAATAACACAAGCACACGCACACACGCACCCCCCAACCAAAACCCACACACACACACACACACACCACAACACACACACCCCCACACCACACCACAACCACACACACACACAAAAAACCACACCCCAACACACCCCACACCCCAAAAAAAAAAAGAATAAAAAAAAAAATAAAATTTTTTTAAAAAAACATACACAATAAAAAAAATAAGCTATACTATACATGACACACCACTTACACACACACACCACACACACCACAACACACACACACACACACACACACCCCAACACACCACACAAACACACCACACACACACACACAATATTTATATTATAATTAATATTAAATAAATATATTTAATATAAAAAATTTAAATTTTGTGTGTGTATATATAATATATAAAATTATATATATATAAAATAATAAAAAATATATAATAAAAAAAAACAAAAAAAACATACATAATGTAATAACAATAAAAATAAAAATAAAAATTAAAAAAAAAAAAAAAGAAAAATAATAAATTAAATATATATAAAAAAAAAAAAAATAAAAAATAAAATAGAAAATAATAAAATATATAATATATAATATAAAAATGATATAATAGAAAATAAAACACTTTAATATAATATATATAAAAAAAAAAAAAATAAATATAAAATAATGTAAAGATATATATGAACACACACACACACACACCCCAACACCACACACACCCCACAACACAACCACATACCAACACACACACACACCCCACACACACACACCCCCCAAAATTAATAAAAAATTTTTAAAATATAATATATAAATATATAATATATAAATATATATATATATAATATATAAATATATGCAAGATATTACAAGATATAAATAATATTTATATTATATATATAATAAATATATAAAATTTTATTTTATATATATAATATATATGCTATGGGGGAATTATAAAAATTTAATAAATATATATTATAATATATTATAATATAATATATATAAATTTAATAATCTATATATTATATATATATATATATATTTTTTATATAATATATATAGATATTTTATAATATTAAAATATATATATTATTTTAAAAATATGCATTTTTTCCCACACGCACAACACAACAACACACACACACACACACACACACACACAAATATGTTATATATATTTTATATATATAATATAATATATTAATATATATAATATTATTATATTTTTAAATATATACACACACATATATATTTATAAATTTATATATAATATATATATATAATATATATATATATATATATTATATATATTATATACATATATACATTTTTAATAATTATATATATAATATTTATATAATATATATATATATTATTTTAATATATATTATTATAATAAAAAAACAAAAAACGTGGAAACAAAAAAAAACTAGGCACCACATTCACAAACACAAATACACGCACGCACAAACTGACGAAGAAGAAGAAGAGGGGGAGAGAAAACATGCAAATCCTACCCGATGCATGTCATTACTCCCTCCCCCCCTCTCATTCAATAACATCTGTACCCCCCTTTCTAACCCCTTCTATTCCTCGAATTTGCAAATACCCCTTTAATTAATCTCTATCTCTATCTATCCAACCTCTTTGGGTAGAATTCCTCGTCTACCCCTATGTTTTTATCCCTTCCCTTTCCCCTTACCCCTACCCCTTATTTTCGCCTCCCCTACCTTCCAACCCCCATCCCCTAAGTTATTAGCCATTAACCTCCTCCCTTATATAAATGTTCCACACTCCTACCCCTCTCCCCTCTTCAGAACCATTCCTATCTCGCCCCTCTACCCCCACACCTTTAACTACAACCCTTT
>NC_051390.1:48996376-48998876 GCF_015228065.2 Penaeus monodon | reverse complement strand
TTTCCTCATTATCCCACTCTCTCTCTGTTTCCCTTTCGTTCCCCGGCTTTCCCTCTCATCAACTGCACTTTCTCTCTCCTTTCAACCTTTCTCTTCTTCCTTCACGTGCACTTTCCCCATCATTATGTTTACAGTTCGTCCCTTAAACTTTTAATTCTGTCTTTATGGAGGTGGTTCGTTATATATTAATTTGTATGTCAAAAAAAGAAAAAGAAAAACAAGTATATTAAGGCTAAACGTTTTCATTTGTCCTTGAAAAAAAATCATCGTAGATTTATTCCACTGTATGTATCCTTTCTGTAATTTCTCCTCTATTTCTTCTTTCTATCCCTGTTTGTCTCTTTTCTTTCCTTTCTCTCGACAAGTTTCTCTTTCCCTTCGTTTCTTCTCTGTTTTCTCTATTCCTCTCGTTCCTCTCTCTCCGGATCTTCCTTCTACCTTCATTTCCTCCTTTTCTCTTTTCCTTCGTAACACCGACTCAAAAATATTTATAATATACAAAAAATAATCAAGAACAATAAAAAATACACCATTGCATTATTTTCGAAAGTGTTTCCCCAAATAAATAAACGCCATAAGCAAAAAAAATCCAGTCAAAGAAAAAGAAGAAAAAAAAGCATATAATAAAAAAAGCCAAAAATAATAATAAAAAAAAAATAAATAAAAAAAGGAAAAAATATGGAAAAAAGGCGAAACTCGACAAATACTCGCAAACCACAGACCTCAACCGCTAGTCACTAGTGTCTCCGAAAAGCCAGATCGACCTTATAACCCACCTAATCATCCCTAATATATGACAATTACTTCCCTTTTCAAGCCCACACAGAAAACACGATCTCAACCCACTGTTTTTTTGTTTTGTTTTTTGTGTGTGTGTATGTGTGTGTGTAATCAAAGTGATCTTAAACTAACTTGCTTAACCTCCAAACCTACTTATCTACCTTGAATTACCGACAAAATCTACTTAACTGGTCCTTAATCCACAAGCAATGTTATTTATGCCCATATATGACCTTTTGTTGGTTATAACTACAAATATAGTATCCACTTGCCCTCATCTACCACGAAATATACCCACAATCTATCCTGACCAAGCTTAATCACTCCAATAATCTATTCTTTGCCTCATATCCTCTTTTCCTAATCTGCCTAAACATCTCCTCCTTTACCAAGACCTAATCAACCGGTTCCTGAGCTGCGGTTGACTCGGACATAAATTTCAGTAACGGCACAGAGGCTTTCGTGAAGTCCTGGTAAGAAAAAAGAAAAAGAAAAGGATGGATAAATAAGCAAAGAAATTTAAAAGATAAACTGGGTTGACTACATAAGTCTTTTTGTCGAATTAATAAGAACAAAAACAGTTCCGCTTACAAGAACACGAAACGAAAAAGAAAAACAGCAACTATTATACGTTTCCCAATCAAAACGATTACAAACAAACCAAAAAGAGATAAAAAAACAAACACCATAACTTTTATACCCCAAACCACACCTCCGTTCCCAGCCCAACGCAGCACCCAGCAGCCAAGGGAACAGAGTCACGTCATGGCCAAAGACGCCTCCCCAACAGGCCACTACAAGCCTTCGAACGAGCTACCTTGATACACGAAAACTCACCGAGGCAGGCCCATTACAAGGTGGCCTGCTGGGTCCCTCGCTGTTTATAATGTTAAGTAGCCAGTGTTCTTCGGGTCGGTCTTCTAAGATGGGTAACCGACTCGCCTTGTCCTTCAAGAAATATTTAAGCTATCCTGTATTTTTTGTATTGTTTTGTTTTGTTTTTTTGGCTTGTTGTGAGCGAAGATTAAACCATTTAAGCTATCCATTTATTATTATTATTATTATTATTATTATTATTATTATTATTATTGTTATTATTATTATTATTATTGTTATTATTATTATTATTATTATTCCATTTTTTTCTTATAAAGCTTCGATGCTTCTTGTGGGTAAAGATGCTAAGGTAGTGATGTTAGGTATGTAAGAATCGTCTGTGTGTTTCCTCCTGTTTGTATTTTTCTATCTCTCCTTGTTCGTTGTTTTATTTTTCTCTTCTTCTTTCTAATTATCGCCATATACAGCGCACACACACACACACACACACATACACAGAAATAAATAAATATATATATACTTGTGTGTGTGTGTGTGTGTGTGTGTGTATGTGTATGTGTATGTGCATGTGTATGTGTGTATGTGTATGTGTGTGTGTATGTGTGTGTATGTGTATGTGTATGTGTGTGTGTATGTGTGTGTGTGTGTGTGTGTGAGCGAAAGAGAGGGAGGGGGGAATATGCACGTGCCATATAACGCATCGGAGGAAAGATAAAAGCAAAAAACAATGCAAGATGCGCTACAGAGATACGAAACCGCCCTTGATGACGGTAATTTGTAAAGATAAATGTTTACATAATCACCGCGATATCTTCAGAATTACAAACATCAAGCTTGAGGAAACACCTTTTCTCTTCATTAAATAAAATTCCCATAAAACTAA
>NC_051390.1:48936376-48946376 GCF_015228065.2 Penaeus monodon | reverse complement strand
ATGACAATCTCCACATCGCAGCAGCCACTTTGATCCATACATTTTTCATTACATTTATTCATTGACTGTAAAAATCCCTTTTTTTTGGGAAAGGGGGGGAAAGAGGGGGGGGAAGTTTAAAAGGGGGGGGGGGGGGGAAGGAAAGGGGGGGGGGGGGAGGAAAGAGGGAGGAGAAAAAAAGGGGAGGGGGGGAGGGAGAAAGGGGAAAAAAAAGGAGAAAAGAAGGGGGGAGGGGGGGAAAAAAGGGGGAAAGGGGAGGAGAAAGAGAAGAGGGGAGGGGGAAAAAAGGGGGAAAAGGGGGGGGGGAAAAAGGGAGGGGAGGGATGGTGGAAGGTGGACGGGGTTGGGGGGAGTGGGGAGAGGGTTGGGGGGAGAGGGAGAGAGGGGGGGGAAGGGGAGGGGGGAGAGGGAGAGGGGAGAGAAAGAGGGGAGAGAGGGAGAAAGAAGGGGAACAGAGAAGAGGGTTTTAGGGGAGAGGGAGTGGGCAAGGGGAGAGGGAGGGAGGGAGAGGGGTGTAAAGGGGTATAAGATGTGGATAATTCTATTTCTGTTACAGGATGTGGAAAATTTTCTTTTCTGTTACAGGTTTGGGAAATTTTCATTTCTATTCCCAGGGGCCCACGTGGCTTTTTTCCCCCGTGGATCCAAATGCCCCCAAAAAGAACCCCCGCTCACGAGGGCGGGGGTCACATTTTTATCTGACCTCTTTTGGACCGGGATTTCCCGTGGAAGCACGACGCGGTGGGGTTCACCTCTCCCCTCCCTCCGGGGGATTTCGGACCGCCCCGGGACCCCCGCTAAGGTCAGCCCCCCTTTTGGGGGCCCCGGGTTCCCCGCCCCCGCGGCGCTTTTGCCCCTTTTAGACAATTTGTAGCGTCGTCGTAGCGTGTTTTTCACCCCTTACGTGTTTTTTTGCGCCCCTGTCAGCCCCTGCACTAGAGTACGCTTTACCCTTTTTACAAAGTGGTGGAAAGCAAAGGGCCGTTGCACCCTTTTTGGGGGGCATGAAAAAAAACGGACACCCCCCCCCGAAAAAAATCCCCCTCGACCGTTCAAGACATGGTAAAAAAAAAAACACTAATTTTAACTTTTGGGGGCCCCTTTTTCTTTTTTTTTTCCCCCCTTTTTCTCCCATACTTTTGGTTTTTAGCGGGGTTTTTTTTTGGGTTTAATGGTGTTTAAGGCCCGGGGAAAAGGCACGTTCTCCACTATTTTTCCCAACCTCAATCGCATTTCGTGCAAACGGTATGTGATCAAAAAACATGAATATGGGTTGGTTATTTTTAAGAAATTTAAAATTTTTTTCTTTTGTTTTTGAGATTTAATTGTTTCACTCCCAACAAATTTAAGCTTTTCGTGATTTTCTTTTATAAACGAATATCTTTTTCATTTTATCTCTTTCCCAACCCTCGCGCCCCCTCCTTCCCTTTTCTTCGCTTGGGGGGCACTTTGGATTAAAAAAAGGGTTTAATTTTCCCTTTTTTTTACCTGACCTCACTTCCCTCTTTCCCGGTGGGGTGGGGGCGGGGGAAGGTCAAAACCCCAAATTGGGTTTCCCCTTTAAATTTTGGAAGAAAACATATAAGGTTACTTGGGTTTTTTGGGGACACTTTTAAATTGGGGGCGTTTAGAGGGGAACAGGTAAAAAAATTGTATTATTTGGATTAGCGTAGGATTTCCCCTCATATAAATAGGGCACAGAATGCCCGATATTCCCCCGGGGGTTTTGGGTAAACGCCTAAAGATCTCGCTCCGTCGTTCAGAGAAATTTTTATTCTTTTCTTTTTCGGCTCCCTTTAGCCCGGGTTGTGCCCGGGGTTTTTACGCCGGGTTAATTAATGGGGGAAACAAAAGGGTTTAAGCTAGAATCTTATTCGCTTTTTTAATCACACCTTTCTCACCCCCCAAAGGGCGCTTGCAGGGGTTTTGGGTACCCCCCAAGCGTTTGTGTGTTTTTCGTAAATTTTAAAATATCCTTCGGGAATTTTGCGAGCCCCCCTTTACCCATACGCAGACGAGAGCAGGATATTAAAATTCCTTTTTCGAGTCGCTTAGTCTTTTAAAAGGCTTTGGGTATGGGACCCCCCCCGTTATTGAGTTTTATTGAAGTTGACTTTTGCAAAGCTGGGACATGTACCTGGGCATTTCCAGATTTATGCCCCCGAATTTTTGCTTGAAAAAATTTTGGGCGAATTTTTTTTTTTTTTTCACCATTCTTCATGCTACATTCTGTCGCTATAAATTATATTTTAATTCAATGTGGTAGTTAAAAATTAATTTTAAAATAGCTAGCTTGCTAATTTTTTTTCAGTTTTGTTATAGTGAACTTTTAATATTGGGGTTTTTATGATCCTTTCTCTGTGTGAGGTCCTCCCCTTCCCTCTCATTAACGATAGTGTCACTACACACGCATACAAAACCCTTTCCCCCATCACCCACGAGGAAAAAAGCCCACGGGCCCTTTTTTTCTTTAATAAGGCTGGTTGTGTCTGTGCCGGCGTAAAAGATTTATTATGTATCTTTTTTAAGCCCGCTTTTGCCCGTCGGGGACGAGTGGTTGTACAAAAAGGTACAAGTTACATTTTTTCTTTTCTGGGGGACGACTATGGTTCAAATAATCTTCCCCGGATCCCCGTTTGTCGCCCTTATCTATTCTCATATCTATCAAAGATGGTTCGTAGTTCAAATGGGGTCTATGGGCCCGCTACTGACAAACCCCCCCTTCCCCTTTTTTTTTTTCCCTTTAAACCTTTTGTGAAAATAAAACAAAAATAAAAAAAAAAAGGACGAAAAAAATTTAAAAAAAACCAACATTAAAAAACCGTTTTTTGTTTAAATTTCCCGGGCTAGGGGTTTAATTTCCCAAACCCCACTTCTCTTTTGCCTTTCTTTTTCTCTTACTTGGCCCTTACGTGTAGATCGGGGCCCCCCGATTTTTATATTGCAGTCGGACCGCCCGGCACCCGAAGGAGGACCCTTTTGGAGTGTAAAAGGAACTCATCGAAGATCGCCCTGGGCCCCCGGACCAGGGTTTTTGTCAGAAAAAGGGTTGCCTGCCAGACTCCCCGTGAATCCAGCGAACCAGCACCCTTTTCCGCGGATCCCTCGCCCCAAAAATGTGTGCTGGCGGGGCGCCTCAGATCCGGTCAAATCCAGGAGTCGTACGCAAAATATCAACACCCCGAGATGGGCCCCCCCTGCCCCCCGCCCCCTAATCCGGGAAAGGGAAAATTACGAGGAAGTTTTGGAAACCCAGAAGGACCTGGACGAGATCTGTGAGCGGTTTTGGGGCGATGACGCCGCCCAGGGTTTGGCCGGGCCAGGACTACGAGGGGGCAAACGAATCCGGGTCAAAAGGGGGAAACCTTTTCGAGACTTTTGAGGACGGTGAAAGAGGAAAGGACAGTTTTCACAGAGGACCAGGAGGATGAGGACAACATGGGGAAAAAAGCCACGGAAAAAACACCAGGACGACGCACCCGGGAAAGAGCCCCCAGCCAAGTTAGGTCAACCCCTTGAAAGGGCCCCCGAGGGCGAGGCGGGGAGTAGGGGGCCGGCAATTTTAAAAATGTGGATTTCTATTTCTGTTACAGGATTTGGGTAATTCTATTTCTGTTAAAGGATGTTTGGTAAATTTTATTTTATTTCCCCGGGACCCCCGTGGTGTGTTTCCACGTGGATCCAAATGTCCCCCAAAAAAGAACCCCCCGCTTTAGCGAGGGCGGGGGGTCACATTTTTAATTTGACCTCTTTTTTACCGGGGGTTGTTTTGAAGGGACCGAGCGGGAGGGGCACCTCTTCCCCCCCTCCGGGGGAAATTCGTGCCCAAACCCCCCACCGCGAAAGGTCGCTCCGCCCCGCCTTTTGGGCCCGCTGACCCCTGAACCCCCGCGCGGCCAGCGATTATAACTAGAAAATGTCTTGTTTTGTTTTATACTGCGTGGATCAAATCTCAGAAAATAAAGAGGGCAAGCCGTTAACAAGTAAACTAAACCCCCCGTTCACCATTGTAAATAAGGGAAAAAAAGAAAAAAAACCCTTTTTTTCAAGGGGAGAGGAACTGGAGTATATTATCCTTAACCCGGTCATTATTCCCCCATTTTTTCTTTTAACCATAATCCCCCCCTTTTTTTCCATTTCTGTCACTTCGAATGAAATCTGCGCTAAAATGATTTTATTGGAGCGTGAGGAATAAGAATTTTAGGTACGATTCTATGGTGTAAGTTTACATGCGTTCCATGGCGGCTTTGGAGGGGAGATAGAGAGAGAGGAGAGAGAGAGAGAGAGAGGGGGAGAGAGAGAGAGAGAGAAAACGAAAAGAGAGAGAAGAGAGAAGAGAGAGCAAGGAGAGAGAGAGAGGAGAGAGAAAAGAGAGAGAAAGAGAGAGGAAAGAGAGAGAGAGAAAGGAGGGGAGAAAAGAGAGAGAGAGAGAGAGAGAGAGGAGAGAGGGGAAGAATTTGAATGAAAACCTTTAAAAACCCCACATCCCCGGATCCCCCCCCCCCGGGCCCCCATACACACCCAAAAACCCCCAAACCCCCCCAACAACCCCCCACCCCACACACACACACACACACACACACACACACACACCATACCGCACGCAACACACTCACCCCAAAAAACCCCACTCACCCCCCCCCCACACAAACACACACACACACGACCCCACACCCAACAACACTCACCCCCACACAATCACACACATACCCCCCCACAAACACTCACTCACCCCCCCCCCCCCCACCCCCCACTTAAAAACCGCCTAAACAAAACATCATAAAAGTAGAAAAGGAAAAATAAATATTTGATCGAAGATTTTACCCCATACTGTGGGGGGCTAATATGCAAATGAAAATGCCGTAGCTAGGTCACTCCCTTTATGTTTTCAGGGGGACACATTTGAATGGGGTAATAAGGCTTTACAAAAATATTGACATGGGCCAAAACCCGGGGGAAAATTTTTCATTTCAGCGGAAAATGCACAGTACAGTTTTACATTTTTGATTTTTATATGAAAATGGTCTGTGGGCGTTGGTTGGGTTGTCACTTAAAATTTGGGTGTTTTGTGGGGGTAGGGGAGATTAATGAATGAAAAAAGGAGGAAGTAATTTTCAACAAAAAAATTTTTAATTTTTTTTAAACCCAAAAACAAAAACAAAAAAACCTTTTTCTTTTTTTCTTTTTTTTTTAAAAAAAAAATTTTAATAGATAAATTTTAATATATTTTACAAATAAAAAAAACAAAAAAAAAAAAAAATATATATCTTAATTTTATATATTTATAATAATATATAAAATATTATATATATATATTTTATATATATAAATATATATATTATATTTATAGATATATATATATATTTTATATATTAAAAAAAAAAAATAAAAAAAATTTTTAATATAAATAAAGATATAAAAAATATATATAAATATATTTTATATTATATATTTTTATATTATATATAATATAATATATAAAAAACCAACCCCCACAAACAAATTTTCCTATAAATAAAAAGATGTTAAATCAAAATTTTTTAATATAAAAAAAAAAAATAATGAAAAAATAATAATAAAATTAATTCCCCCCTTTACCCCCCTTAAAAAATTTTTTTTCATAAGCCTATGGCTGAAACCCCCCCTCCTTTTCCTTGGCAACAACAAAATCTTTTTTTCCCAACCACCTTTTGGGAAAATCCCCCACCTGATTTTTCCCCCTTTGCACCCCCCTTTCCCCCCCCCGCCCCCCTTCGGTTTGGTTTTTCTTTCCTCCCCCCTTTGCTTTTTTGTGTTCTGTTTTTTTTCTTTTTTTCTCTTCCCCTTTTCGGGCCCTTTTTGTTTTATTTGCCCCCTTTTTCCCTTTTTTTCTTTCCCCGCATCTCTCTTTTCTTTCCCTTTCCCTTTTTTTTTTCCCCTTTCTCCCCTTTCCCCATTTTTTTTCCTTTTTCTTTTTTTTCCCTTTTTCCGGCCCCTTTTCCCCCCCCGTTTCCCTTAATTTTATTTTTTAAACCCCATTTTTATCTTTTCATTAATTTGCTTCCCTTGTTCCCTTCCCCCCTTTTCCTCTTTTTTTTTCCCCTTCTCTCCCCTATCCCCCCTCCAAATTTTACCCCCGCATCCCCTTTTTCCCCTCTCCCTTTCCCCCCCCCCTTCCCTCCCCCTCCCTCCCCCTCCCCCTGATTAAATTTTTTTTTCCTTTTCCAACCCCCCCCCCCTTCCCTCCTTTCCCCCCCCTCCCCCGCCCTCCCTTTCCCTTCCCCCCCTTCCCTTTCCCTTTTTTTTCCCCCATCTCTTTCCCCCCCAAACCTTTTCCCCCCCCTTCCCACCCTCCCCTCCCTCCCTCCCCCCGTCCCTCCCTCCCTCCCTCCCTCCCCTTTCCCCTCCCTTCCCCTTTTCCCCAAATCCCCCCAAACCCCCCAAAAATTTCCCCCCCCCAATCCCCCCTTTTAAACCCCCCCCCAAACCCCCCCCCCCTTTTTTTCCTTCCCCCCCTTTTTTCCCCCCTTTCCCCGCGGACGAGGAAAGGCAAAAATTTGGGGGGGGGAGGGAGGGGAAAAGGGGAAAGGGGGAGGGGGAGGTAAGAGGAAAAAAGGGGGGGGATGGGGGGAAGGGAAAGGGGGGGGGAGAAAGGGGGAGAGGGAGAGAAGAGAGGGAAAAAAGGGAAAGGGGGGGGTAGGGGGAAAGGGGAAAAGGGGGAAAGGGGGGAAAAGATTGGCGGGGGGGGGAGAAAGGAAGAAAAAGGAAAAAGAGGGAAAAGGGGGGGGAAGAAAAAGAGAAAGAGACAAAAGGAAAGAAAGGGAAAAGAGTTTAGGGGGAAAAATGGGGGAAAAGGGGAAGGGAACGTTTGGGGGAAGAAAAGAAAAGGGGAAAAATGGAAAAGGGAAAAATGAGGGGGTGGGGGAAAGGGGAAAAAAAGGAAAAGGGGGAGAAAAAAAGGAAAGGAGAGGGAAAGAGAAGAAAGGGAGGAAATAATAAAGGGAAAAAGGGCGGAAAAAGAAAAGGGAAAAGAAAAGAAAAAGGGGGAAAAAAAAAGATTAAGGGAAAAAAAAGAAAAAAAGGGGGAAAGAAAAAGGGGAAAAGGGAGGGAAAAAGGAACGGGGAGGAAAAATTTGTGAAGGGGAAAAAGGAAAAGGGGGGAAAAGGGGGGAAGGGAAAAATGGAAAGGGGGTGGGGGAAAGGGGGGGGGGGAAAGGGGGCAAATAAAAAAAACTGTTTTGGTGGTGTTGGAGATAAAAAAAACGCGCGTGGAAAGGGGTAAAGCCTGCGTCCCCCCCCCTCCCCCCTCCCCTTCGCTTTTCCCTTTTCTCCCTCTCTCTCTCTCCTCTCTCTCATCTCTCTCTCTCTCTATCTCTTTTATCTATCTATCTATTATTTATCTATCTTAAACCCCTCTTTCTCTGTCCCCTGTCTCTTTCTCTCTCTCTCCCCCTCTCTTCCTCTCTTTTCCTCTCTCATCTCTCTCTTATTTTCCTTTTTTCTATCTATCTATTATTATCTATCTATCTATTTCCCATTCTTTTCCCCCTTTCTCTGTCTCTGTCTCTGTTCCCGTCTCTCTTTTGTCTCTCTCTCTCCCCTCTCCCTCTCTCCCCTCTCTCTCTCCCCCCCCTTCTCTTTTCCCCTCTATCTTTTTCTTTCGTTTTATCCCATTATTTTCTATCTATCTATCCCCTATCTTTTCTTTCCCCTGTCTCTGTCTCTGTCTCTGTTTTCTCTCTCCTCTCTCTCCCCTCCCCTCCTATTTTTCTCCTCTTTCTTTTGTTTCTCTCTCCCCTCTCCCCCTCTCTCTCTCCTCTTTTCTCTCCTCCTCTCCCCTCACTTCTTTCCCCTCTCCCTCACTCTCTTTTTTCTTTCTCTCTCCTTTTCAAATTTTTTTTTGGCCCCTTCTCCCTTTTCTTTATTTTTCTTTTTTTTCTCTCTGCTCTCTTCTCCTCTCCCCTCTTTTTTGTCTTTTTTTTTTCTTTCTCTTTATTTTTATTTTTATTTTTTCCCCCATTTATCCCTATTTACGGTCCCATTTGTCCTGTTTTGCCTTTAGTTTTTTTTGTTCTTTGGGGTTTTTTTTCTGCCCCCTTTTGGGGTTTTTTGTTGTTGATACGTTACCCATCAGTTTTGCTTTCATTTTTATTGTAGCCTAAATTTTCCCCCCCCCCCCCCTCCCGTCCCCCCCCCCCCCCCCCCAATTCACTTTCTCCTCTCCCTGTTCCCCCCCCTTCCCTCCCTTTCCCTCCCCTCCCCCCCTTTCCCTTCCGTTTACCCCCCCCCCCCCTTAAAATATCTCCTCTTCCCCTTTGGGCCCCCCCCCTCCCCCCCCCCCCCCCTCCCCCCTCCCCTCTCGCTCTTCCCCTCTCCAGCCCAAAGTCCCCGTATTGTTTTTTCCTTTTTTGGGGGAATTTTTGACGTTTGGGGAAAAATTTTCCCCAAATTTTTTTCCCCCCCCCCCCCCTTTTATATACATATAACCCTATTTCACCCCTTTTTTTTTTGGTCTTTATGTTGCAGACACGAAAGTATTTGAAAAAAGGAGAAATTTTAAGGGATATGCCTATTTTGGTTTTAAACTTATTTGTTTTGTTGTAACAATTTTTACTGTTTGGGGTTTGGGATTTTTGTGCGTTTTGTGGGGTGTTGTGTTGGTGGGGTATGTAACATATATATATATATTAATTTTATATATATATTATATATTTAAAATATATATATATTATGTATTTTTTTATTATATATTTTATATATATATATTTTATAATATATTATATATAATTTATATATATAAAATGTGGTGTGTTTTGTTGGGTGGGGTTTTTGTGTGTGTGGGGTGTGTGTGTTTTGTGTTTGTGTTTTTTGGGTTTTTGGGTGTTTTGTGTGTGCGGGTGTGTGTGTGTGGGTGTGTACCCCGTTATAACAAAATATTACACCACGGGAAACAAACACACAAAAACCACACACGCGCACACCACAACCCCCAAATTCAAAGCTCCTTCCGAAAATCAGTCGCACCAACAAAAAAGATACAAAATTCGTCTTAACGGCCACGACCCCACAACGAAGGCCCGGGGTTTTTTAAAAGTGGTCCGCCGGTAAGGGAAAAAAATGCAAATTTCGGAGAGATATGTGGGGGATTCGTTGCTCATAAGGCGGGTTTTTTCCCAAATTTCGGGGATTTTGTTTTGTGCCGATTTTTTTTTGGGGGGGGAAAAAGAAGGAGGGGCGCGCTCGTTTTTTTTTTTGTTTTTTTTTTTTTTTTTTTTTTTTTTTTTTTTTTTTTGCCCCCGGGGTTTTTTTTTTTGTTTTTTTTTTCGTTTTTTTTCTGTTTTTTTCTGTTTTTTTTTTTTTTTTCTTTTTTATTTTTGATTTTTTTTTTTAATTTTTTTTTGTTTGCTTTTCTATTTTTTCTTTTTTTTTTTCTTTTATTTTTCCGTTTTTTTTTTTATGTTTTTTTTTTGGTTTTTTTTGGGGGGGGGAGCTTTTTTATGCCTTTTTTTTTTTTTTTTTTTTTTTTTTTTTTCTATATATATTTTTTTTTTCTTTTTCTTTTTTTTTTCCCTTGGGAAAATTTTTGTTTGCATATTTTTCTTCTTTATCTTGGGCTTTTTTTTTTTTTTTTACGTATGTTTTTCGCTTTTCTTCATTTCCCTCTCCATATCTATCCACCCTCAATCTTTCCACCCAACGCACTCTCTCCTCCTCTCTCCCTCCCTCCCTCCCTCCCTCCCTCCCTCCCTCTCTCCCTCCTCGCATCTACCCTTTCTCCCTTCCTCCTTCTCCAACCCATCCTCTCCCACCCACCTCCCTCTCTCTCCCTCCCTCCCTCCCTCCCTCCCTCTTTCCCCTCTCTTCCCCTCTGACAGATGACGAGGAAGGCAAAATTTCGCAATGGGCTTTTAGAAGCGAGACGCGGATCATGTCCTTGGCTGGTTTCACCCGTCGCGGAGAGGTATTAGAGAGACAAAAAGGGGTTGGGATGGGAGGGGAAGAGAATGAGGGGAGAAAGGAG
>NC_051390.1:48896376-48898876 GCF_015228065.2 Penaeus monodon | reverse complement strand
TGGTGGTGGTATAATATTATATATATTTTAATTTTATATAATATATATATATATTTAATATATTATATATATATATATTTTGGGACCCACACCATTTGGGCCTGTATGCATACAAACACATTAAGAAGGGAAATTTCTTTTCCCCATGATCCAATATCCACATAATGAAAAATACAAAAAAAGAGGGAAAAAAAGGGGAAAAAAAAAAAAATTATTAACTATCGGGAAACCCCCACGATTTTTTCCCACGCAGGTTTTTCTGTGAATAACTAAAAAAAGGCCCTTTTTCCCCTTCGAGAAGAAATTTTAAAAAAAAATCTCATTTCTCTCCCCTTCTCCCCTCTCCTTTTTCTTTTCTCTCTTTCTCTGCCCTCTTTTTTTCTCTTCTCTCTCCCCTCTCTCTCTTTGTTTTTCCCCTTTCTCTCTCCGCCCTCCCCTTCTCTCTCTCTCTCTCTCTCATTCTCTCTATCTATCTCTATCTCTATTCCTATCCCCCCCCCCCTCTCTCTCCTCCTATCTCTCTGCTCTCTACCTGAAACGGGTACAAAATCCCGGGGGTTTCCCCCCGGATCACTAATTACATCCAAAAAATTAATCCCGAACGACAATTAACCCCCCCCCCCCCCCTCTCCCCACCCCCATTGGCTACTTTTTGAGCTTTCCTACTGACGTTAAAGGGATTTTTCCTAAATATGTCCAATCTGGTAAAATTTAAACCCGGGGTAAAACACCTTGTCTGCACACACCACCCATACGCACCACACACACACAAAACACCACACACATGCAAAAGGGGATACTGTGGGGTGTTTTGTGGTGTGGGGTGTGTGTAGGGCTGCGTGTCCCGTGCGTGTCCTTTCCCGGGGATACATATAAAACATAGATAGATCAAATATAGATAGATAAAAAACAAATTATCAACAGACAGAAAATAAAGAAAAATATAAAAAATCCGAACAAAAAAAAAAAAAAACCCCAAAAAATTTTAACCGAAAAAAAAACCCAAAAAATATGTGACCTGCTCCCTTGTAAAAATTCCCGGGAAAGTCACGGGATCTAATTGGGGCCTTTAAAAAAAAGGGGTTTTTAATTTTCCCTTTACAGAGGGCCTAAAAAGGGCCCCTCGAGCCCGGGTATCATTTAAAACGCAGAGATGGATGAATAAAAACCCAAAATAATTCCCTCGCCCTATCAATCGAGTGATCGACTATCTCCCCCCCCCAACACCCCGGCCCAAATGGGTAAAAATTTAAATTTGGGTCTATCGAACTTTTGGGGCCCTTAATTGTGTTTTTGTGTTTTTTTATTTTTTTGTGTTTTTTTCTTTCGTTTTTTTTCTCTTTCTGTTTCTCCCCTCCCTCTCTCTCTCTCTCTCTTTCTCTTGTCCTTCTTTCTCTTTCTCTCTCTCTTTCCCTCTCCTCTCCCCTCTGGGGCCTCTCATCTTCTCTCCTCTCTCTCTCCCCTCTTTTCTTTTTTCTATTTTCTCTCTCGCGTCCTTTTCTCTCTCTCTCTCTTCTTCTCTCCCCCCCCAAACCCCCCCCCTCTCTTTTTCCCTTTCTCTCTCTCCTCTCCTCTCTCTCTCTCTCTCCCCTCCTCTCTTTTTCAAATTTCCTCTCTCTCTTCTCCCCTTCTCCTCTCTCCTCTCTCTCTCTCTTTTTTCTCTTTTTCGTTTTCTTCTCCCCTCTCTCTCTCTTTTCCCCCTCTCTCTTCCCCTTTTTTCTGGGCCTCTCGTTCCCTCTTTTCCCCCCCCCCCCCCCCTTCTCTCGGGTCCCCTCTCTCTCTCTCTCCTTTTTCTCTCTCTCTCTCTCTCTTTTCTCTATCTATCTATCTATCTCTATCTGCCCGGTCTATCTATCTTTTTCTATATATTTCTTTATTGTTATTTTTAAATTATTTTATTTTTAAATATCCCTTTTTATTATTTTTGGGGTTTTTTTATCATTATTATTTTTTTTTATTGTTTTTTTGTTGTTTTTTGTTTTTGTTCTTATCATTTTTCTTTAAATTATTATAAATATCCTTGTTATTTTTAAATTATTACTATTATTTTTAAAAATTTAAATTATTATTATTTTTATTGTTATTTTTATTTTTTATTATTATATTTTATTATTCCCTTTTTATTATTATTATTACATTGTCATCATTATCATTTTTTTTTTTTTTTTTTTTATCATTATTACTATTACTTTTTATTATTTTTACCCATTGTTTTTTTTTTGGGTTTTTTCCCATCTTTTATCTTTACTTTTTATTATTAATTTTTTTTTATTATTATTTTTTAAATTATTTTTAATTATTTTATCATTATTATTATTTTTAAATTTTTAAATTATTTTATTACTATTTTTATTATTATCATTATTATGAATTAATTATTACTATTTTTTATTTCAATTATTTTAAAATTTATTCTTATTCTTACCTTATTCTTTTTCTTTTTTTAAACTACTATTTTATCTCATCATCATCATCCTCACTATTATCTTTTAAACTTTTT
>NC_051390.1:48873876-48876376 GCF_015228065.2 Penaeus monodon | reverse complement strand
CTCTCTCTCTCTCTCTCTCTCTCTCTCATTCTGTCTCTGTCTCTGTCTCTCTCTCTCTCTGTCTCTCTCTCTCTCTCTCTCTTTCTCTCTTTCTCTCTCTCTGTATATATATATATATATATATATATATATATATATATATATATATATATATATATATATATATATATCTTCAGTTCAGTAATTGCTATTTGTATTTCTATTACTTCATTTACATGTTTTTTGACGGCCATTGCTGTTACTCATTATCATGATGCCAACATCAATAATGATAGTAATGATGATAATAGTAATAGTAATAATAATAATAGTAATAATAGTAATAATAATAAAAATAATAATAGTAATGATAATATGAAAAAAAAAAAATAGTGATAATAATAATAGTAATAATGATAATTATAATAATAATAATAATAATAATAATAATAATAATAATAGTAATAATAATAATAAAAAATATTGATAATAATAGTAACAATGATAATAATACTAGTAATGATAATAATGATGATGATGATAATGATAATAATAATAATAACAGTAATAATAATAATAATAGTAATATATAATATTATCAGGATTATCATCCTATACCCTCACCACCTCTTCCACCTCCACCACCACCACCTCCACCACTTCCACCCCCACCCCCGCCACCTTTTTCATCCCCACCACCACCACCTTTTCCACCCCCACCACCACCCCCACCACCACCCCACCCCCACCTCCCCCTTCTCACCCTGGCATCCTCCCTCCCTCCCCCCATGATCCGAGTGATGCTGTCTCCTCGATTACGTCACGGCCATCACACTCGCTTCACCTTCACCTCATGACCGAGAGGTAATTTAAAAAAAAAAGATAATCACGAAAAGATAATCACGAATATAATGTTAATGAAGATGATTATGATAATTATACTAGATGAGATGTTTGATCAAGTGCAGAAAAATAATGTTGAAGATATGGATGTGAATAGTTTTTAAAAGTTTTATGAATATAATTGATTCGTGTTAAGAATCGGAATGGTGATGATCAAAATTATGTTTAATAAATGCATTATCATTATAATTATAGCGACAATAGCGTATGGCGAGAGAGATTTGCTTAATGCCAATACACTGAACATTAATTATGATAACAAGGAGGCAAATGATAATGAAAAGAGAAGAAAACAAGAAAATAAAAAAAGGTAATGACATCATTATTTTTATTACCTTAACATGATAATGATATTATTATTTATGATAATAATAATAATATTAGCGATAAAAATGATCAAGATAGTATAATAATAATAATGATAATGATAATAGTAATAGTAATAATAATAATTGTAATAATAATAATAATGATAATAATAATAATAATAAAAAGAAATAATAATGATAGTATTAACAATAAAATAGAAATAATGATAATGATAATGATAATTATGATGACAATAATGATAATTATAGTAAAATTTTTTTTTTTTTTTTTGGGGTTTCCCCTTTTTTCTTTTCTCCTTCTTCTTTTTTTTTTTTTTAATTTTTTTTTCCCCCTTTCCCCCCTCCCCCCCCCCCCCCCTTCCCCCGCCCCCCCTTTTCTCCCCCCCCCTTTTCCCCCCCCCCCCCCCCCCCCTCCCCCTTTCCCCCTTCCCCCTTCCCCCCCTCCCCCTTCCCCTTTTTCCCCCATTCTCCCCTCCCCCCCCTTCCTTCCCTCTTCAATTTTTTCTTTTCTCCTCTCTCCCCTTTTCCCCCATTTCTTTTCTCTTCTCTTTTTTTTCATTCTCTTCTTCTCTTGTCTCTCTCTCTCTTCTTCTCTCTCTCTCTTTCCTCTCTCTCTGTATATATATATATATATATATATATATATTCTATATATATTATTTATATATATATATATCTTCAGTTCAGTAATTGCTATTTGTATTTCTATTACTTCATTTACATGTTTTTTGACGGCCATTGCTGTTACTCATTATCATGATGCCAACATCAATAATGATAGTAATGATGATAATAGTAATAGTAATAATAATAATAGTAATAATAGTAATAATAATAAAAATAATAATAGTAATGATAATATGAAAAAAAAAAAATAGTGATAATAATACTAGTAATATAATAATACTAGTAATAATAATAATAAAAATATTGATAATAATAGTAATAATGATAATAATAATAATAATAACAGTAATAATGATAACAATAACAATAATAATATAATTTAATAATAATAATAATAACAGTAATAATAATAATAATAGTAATATATAATATTATCAGGATTATCATCCTATACCCTCACCACCTCTTCCACCTCCACCACCACCACCTCCACCACTTCCACCCCCACCCCCGCCACCTTTTTCATCCCCACCACCACCACCTTTTCCACCCCCACCACCACCCCACCACCACCCCCACCCCCACCTCCCCCTTCTCACCCTGGCATCCTCCCTCCCTCCCCCCATGATCCGAGTGATGCTGTCTCCTCGATTACGTCACGG